>NW_010192293.1:0-34457 GCF_000695765.1 Mesitornis unicolor
CCCTGTCACCAAAACCCCCTCACAGAAACCCCCCTGCTACCAAAAACCCTTCACGGAACCGCCCCCCCAACACCATACTGCAGCCATGCTGGTGTTTTATCCAGGCCACCTCAGGCTCACCAACTTTCCCAGCTTCAGCCATTACAAAGTGTGCAATTTAAAGATTGAGTGCCTTTGAATATTAAAGGAAGAAAATAAATAAAATGAAAAATATTACTTATCCCTAAACCCTTGCAAAAAAACAAAAGAGGCACTGACAGCCTGTCCCTAGGGCTGTAAAACCCCACAGCAAGCAAAGTACCAGCCTCCACTCCATTGCCACAGTGTCCTCCACAGAACTCATCAGCAATTAAAACAAGAAAAACAGCACACGATGAAAGGTTTTTCTCTCCAAGACCACGAAGGTGTGCAAACCCCTCACTTCTGAGCCCAAAATCTCCTCTCACCCAAGGTTGTTTCCCAGATTTAGTCCCAGTGCAATGAGGAGCCAGGCAAGATGGGATCCCCAGCTCTCCATGCATGCGAAGACAAGCCACACCAGCAAGAGAAGCAGGCTGTGTCCTTAGGATGACACTGAGTGACTTTGAGTCATGGAGACTCTGACTGCTTGAAAGCCCGGGAGACCTGAGGATGTTCCTGAAAGCAGGCATGCGAGTTATCAGCACCTCCTCATCTTGGTCCTCTGGAAGCCCCCAGTCACAGCATCTGCCATGCTGAAGAGGACAGTGAAGACGCCTCACTCCCAAACACCAGTCAGTCTCCCACACGCATGCAGTACAACACAGTTTTCAGTCCATTTTGAAGCATGGTAGAGAGATGAAGCCATGCAGCCCCTCCATGCCTAGAGGGATAGCTCTCAAAAGCTCCCACCAATGGCTCCAAAAACTTCAGTGACAGCATAATTGCACATTATCTCCTACAACTTCACTTTGACGATTCAGGGGACAATACAAAGAGCAAAGAGACTGTAATATTCATATTGATATTTCCCCAAAATGCCTTTTTTCCTGATAAAGCCGTTGTCTTATGAATATGGAAAGCTTGCCTGAAGGCTTTGCTTCAATGCAGTGTGTTAGTATTTAATCAGGAGAGGTGGAGCGGTAGAGACCCCTACACAACAATGGCCCAGCACTTTTTAGGATGTGCAAGATGTTTTTCCATTTTCATGGACAATTCTGTTTACAATCTCTCCTCTAAAAGGGCTTATAAAAGATTCACTCTGACTCAGTATTTGAAACTAGAGTTACTCAGAAAACAGGATTTTGTCTCCTATTCTTTCCCCATGGGAATTTCTAATGAAAACCATTATTTGTCTAAACTTTTCTATAAGAAACAAAAAGAAAGGTGTGGGGTTTTTTAATTTTTGTTTTTGGGTTTGTTTTTTTTTACTTCCTTGGTTAAAAAAAAATAAAGAAGTGAAAACTAAAATACTTCAGCCATAGCCCAACACACTGTGAATTGAAATGGCTGCCAGGGTGCCTGAGGAGAGCTGAAACGGAAGAGCCAGAGGAGGGGACCAGAGTGTTTTATGGACCAAGTGCCAGGCTACCAAAAATGATGCAAAGTTTTGCTTGGGAAACCAGTTTCTGTGGCTTTCTGCAAGGCCAAATTTCAAAAGCTGTCCGTGCCTTTGGGTGCACACTTCCTAGGAGCAAAGCAGCTGGGTTTTCTGCAGGAACATACTCAGCACCTTCTGAAAAGCAAAACTGCTGATAACCAATAACTTGAGTTAGGGAATGAGTAAATGCTTGGGCAAACTTGGAGAAAAGAACACGCGCTTCTTTTTTTCCCCTTTCATTTTACTTTCAGGGGTGGAATCACTGGAAGCCTGTGGGATTTTTGCCCCAGATTTCAGCAGAGCCAGGACTTCCCCCACACGGTTTCTCTTCACAGTTCATTGATCTGTTTCCACGACCATGATGGACACACAGCACCATGACTGCCAGGTCTGATGCTGACAGCCACGAGGGGGATATTCCCCATCGCTCCTTCGCTCAGCTCTTCGGACACAGATACCGGCAATCAATTGGTTTCTTTTAATGCTGCTGCAGAGAAGAGTCTGATTTTGACAGATTTGTATTTAGACTCTCATTCTTTAATTTTTTTTTTCTTTTAAGGATTTCTGTTTACCTTCTGGATAGAGCTTCAAGTTCACCCACAGAGGCAACCATTGAACCATGGAAAACAACAAAACAGTAAAGGACGTGCTAAAAAAAATCCATAGTATCTGTAATACCTCAATTAAGGGAGCATAAGTATTGAAGCCTGAAGTATCTTGAGAATCTAAGCCATCAATTCTGACAGCAGAAAGTGCCACTACTAGAGCTGGGAAAAAAATCTTTGCCTTTCAGCTCATGAGCAGGCAGTATCTCTCCCCCTGAAAAGACAAAAAAAAATAAATTCTATAACAGTAGTATTTTATGTTCTGTTGAAATCCACACTTTTGGTTTTATGTTCTACCTTTCACTTTTCTACTGGCAAAGCTGTTTTTTTCCCCGATCCCATAAATATTCTGATTTTGCAATATGGCTGGAAAGGTTTAAAAGAAAAGTTGGTTCCGCTTTCACAAGCTGGCCAACTGACAGGGATTCAAGCATCTTGAGTATAAAAGGGGTAAGCAAACTTCTGGTCACAGTCCAAATTTCAGAGAGAAGGGTAAGAAAATCTGTTAACAGATGACACCGGTGAACTAGAAAACACCTTCAAACACTTGCTGAGAGAGGATGGGAATGGGAATTGTGCAAAAGAGCTGCAGTTCAGGGAGCATTTCACTGTCAGGTGCTCTTTCACTCCAGTTTCTCTCTCCCAGAAGCAGCAGAACAGACAGCATTGGTATTTGGAAAGCTTTTTGTTTCTCCACCCACAAGATCCCCGGACAAGCCCCCTTCAGAAGCTAAATCCTTCCATTTGATGTCCTTCCAGGTCACCAGCCAATCTGTCACATCCCTGGTGTGACCTGGCTTTTCAGGGAGCCAGGAAGTGATGGGGAAGCACTCAAGATAGCCAACTGCGAGCCTCAAGGCAACATTGCCACCAAAAGGCACAGCTGCTTCCTTGGCCACTGGAGATTTTTGTCCCCATGATTTCGTGCAGGACAATGGCTTTTCTTTTTCCCAGGCATGAGAAACAGATCAGCAGGATGCAGTGGGCGGCTTGCTCGCCAGCTCCATACAGGACAAAAGCAGATCCTCCTGAGAAAGGACAACACATGTCACAGGGACCACAGAAATGCTGTCAGCCTCCCAGCATTGCAAGCACTTGGCAAGATCTCCCAAACCCTGCTGAGCCCTGCCAGGTTCCCTGCAGTTCACACCTCCTGCTCTGCACCACAACTTCAGCCCAGACAAGGACCTCTCTTATCCTACAGCTGTGCAGGACCTGGAGGAGCCTTTCCCCAGGTCACGCTATACCATTGCTCTTCCTGAGGGAAAGCGAGGGCTTCACGTCAGAAAGGGATTTTGACTCTTCCCATGCTGGGCTGTGCATCAGGACCATCCAGCCAAGCACAGGGCACAAGCTGGACCTGCCCAAGGCCCATATGTCAGAAATGGGAAGAACAGTCCAACCAACTCACCATGGAAATTGTTAGGATCTGCCTTCCCGAGTGCTAATCACATACTCACATACTCATGTGGTACAAGCCCCAGTGCTCCCTGCGAACAGCATCTGCTAGCCAAGGACACAGACTCCATTGCTTCATCGCAGAGACTTTACAGAAAGGTTGCAACCAACTAACGAGCAGGACCTCACACCAGCAGATGTTCCTGCTATGATCCAGTCTTAATGCAATGATAGGCACTCTGTCCTCTCTTGTTGGGAGCAATAACAGCAACCAACCCCTTGGCATCCCCCACGGGACTTTGTCTGAGCCACCAGCACAGGGGGACAAATCCCTCATCCTGTCAGCACAGCCTCATGCTGGGGTGGTGAGCACTTCCAGAGCAGTGCTGAGACCTCTCAGCACCAGCCGGGCATCCCGTCCATCCCAGCGCTGCAGCAGCAGCGGGTTTTGCCCAGACAGGCTCCCTCCAGCCGATGCACGTCAGCAAGCACCTGGCCTCCAGCCACATGGGTTAGCACTGCACGATGGAGGATGAACTCACCAGCCCGAAGCATGGCTTCATTTTATTGCAATAAAGAATCAAGCGATGACAAGTCAAGGGGTGAGCAATGGGGTAATGGGCGAACTGCCACAGAGTGAAAGGAGACCCTCTCCTCCTGCTCTTTGCCTTCTGCCGCACCCCAGCCATTTGTGATTGCCTACGGAAGTGTCAGACAGTGCTGAGAAAGCTGTCACCAAAGGACTAATTCATAGACACTTCACAATTTACACTCAGCCTTTCAGCCCAGTCGCTTCTTCTGACTGCGGCGATTAATGACAGCAACCCACCCTGTGCTCCCCAGCTCTGCCTGCTCTCTACCTGGCCAGCTGGAAAGCACCACTCCTTTGAACTCCTTGCTTTATCAATACCACATTAACAGCCAACACTTCTTTAATGTTGGTGTAATCACCACTAAGGAATATTGCCAAATACAGCACATTTGCTTTTTATGGCAAGGGGAAAATGGTCCTGCCTGCACAGATGCATCCCCCAGCTCCTGCAGCACGGCTCTGCTCCGAGGGGATGGGTAAAACTCTGAGGGTTGCTGGCAGGATGGAGGTGTCTCCTGGGGCATCCATGGCCTCAGGAAGGCATTTGCAGCTATCGCACTCGGACTCTCAGCTACAATCAGTTCACACCCGGCTGCCCAGCACTCTGCAGTGGCTGACCCATCAATTTAAATGAAGCTGTATTGGCAGGTCAGGAGGGCATGGCTTCTTTTAAGCATTCCGTCAAATGAACCATTAACAGCAAAGCTGACTCGGCTTTACAATTCCTTGGCCAAGCTGATTTTTATGGTGCTGCAGGCTTGGCCCTATCAATGTCCCAGTTGACCACTTACCCTAAACCAGAGCCACCTTTTGCCCCTCTCAAAAGCAGGGCCCTGGAGCAGAGCTAAGAGCATCCCGATATGTCGCAAAGTAGCACATGCACAAACAGGAGCAGGGTAAAAATACAGTTCCACCCTCTCCAAGATTGTTTTAGCTGGGATACTTCTTGGACCAGAAACCACAGAAATAATTTGCCAGTGAGAAATTCTGGGTATCCATCCTAATTCAATTTACCCGAAGAAGCAGAGTGTACCAGGACAATCAGAAAAGCAATATGTAGTTTTCATCGGATGCCTCACAGCAGACCTAACTGCAGAACCACAAATGAGATATCCTCCCCCAGACCAAAATGAGCTTTTAGCAAAACCCACCTCAGCAGCACAGATTAATAAATAGGCAGCTGGTTCATGCCAAAATTCCCAAATTCCTTCAGACGTGGGGGTGAATGGGATGAGAACCTGCTTTGTAACTGCCGTGACTCACACCAGTCTCTACAGACAAGCCAAGTACACCAGACTTCAAAGGGCTTGAAGCAGGGTTTGACCCTCTCTCTTCCCATCATTTGTGTACGTTTCCAAATTCACTCACGCAGTGGCACCTAGGGCACCCAGCTGGACGAACAGGAAGCTGATGAGCTCCGACTTTCACTAATTTGTTGTGATAATCACAGCAGACACGGCTTACCAAAGAGGAAGCACAGAGGAACCAGCATCATCTGCCACAGACCCTTTGCACAACTGCGATGGGGTCCTTGCCTCGAGCATTCCCAGGGATAACGGCGCTGCCAGACTGCCACGGATTCTGGAAGGAAGGGGAAACACACTCAAGTCAGGAGATGCTCAGGCACTCGATAATAGGAGCCAGGCAGACGTACAAGAGCGAGAGGACTTTCACCCAAGAAGCACATTAAATATAGAAGAGAAGTCACCATGGATGTTAATATATAGCATCAGGATTTATTCCCCCCTCCTGTTCTCAGTATCACGTGACAAGATTAATTAAATGTGTTTCTGACCCTGCTGGGCTTCTTTAAATATTTGCCATTCTCCACAAGCACTGTTTGGTTAATGAAATGACATTAATGAGCTCATTAGATTGTGCCTTAATCTTTCAGATGTGAGGCCGGCACTCAGAATCGCTGTTCCCTTTCTCTCCTCTTGCAGTTTAACTCAGCGCATTCAGCTCCAGAAGCCACAGCCAAACAGTGGAGTAATCAATTAACGGGGCAGCCAGGCACAAGAAGGGGAAGGAAGGAAGACCAGGGCCAAAAAGATGCAGCTCGCTAACTTTCCCACGGGAGCTGATCCCGCAGTGCTGGCACATAGCTTCGTTTGGCGGTTGCTTCACCAAGGTGAAGAGCAGCTAGAGGAGCCTGATGTGGCAGGACCCGAATCCATGGCTACATCCACTCTGATTTGTATGTGAGAGCCAAGAGACCTTGGAAGAGTAGAGCTCAGCTTTAAAACTTCCAGATGTGTCTCTGTGTCCGGCTGAAATAGAAGGAGTCTCACTCAAAACTGGGGGAGACCACAGGGTTGTCCTCCCACCATTCAGCCCACTGGGATCTCTGAATCCCTTCCTCAAGCATACCGGTGAGGAATGCACATGTGGCCCACATCCCTCCACCCAGGCAACTCCCTGCCATCACTTTGATAATCAGCCTCCCTGATTACCCACCATGCTGATACCAACAACCCACAGGCAAACAGTCTTTCCCGCACCTCCCCCTGCCCGGAGCAGTACTCACAGCTTGGTCTCCACCAGCAAAACACTACCATGAGAGCATCGAGGAAGGCACTTTGCCTTCGGGCAGCACCACCTCGCCAAGCCAGCAAGATTTCAGTGGTTTTTTGAGCAGGAAGGATTCTCCCCAGAGCAGTGCTCAGTTTTTCTATTGTCTTGTGAAGCTTCATCAAAGAATTAACTCAGATCAAAGAGTCTCTACAGCAGCACAAAATCCTCTGGTGGGGAGGAAAAAGAGACGAGGGGGGTGTGGACAATAACATGAAAAACGCTTCAGTAAATCTCTTTCCAAGAAAGCAAATAGGTGTACTTCTGCATGCACATAAACCCCACAGTTCAGAGATTGTGTTAGCTATGGTGACTCCTAATGGCACTGGAGGAATTCAGGGTAGGAAATGTATGCAAATCAAATTCTCTCTGCGGCTGTGTTTGCCAACAGATTGGATCGCAAAGCTTTATCAAGCTCTCAGTCCCTGGGTTTTTCGTAATTCACCTTTTCTCCCAGAAGTCACACGGTGGTGAACTGGGCCTGCTGGGGAAAAACAAAGGGATGAGGAAACCAAACCGGAGGGGGGGAAGTAAAAGGAAGGCATTCACACAGTGAGACACTGAAAAATCTTAAGGTAATTTAAAAAAATTCAAAAAAGGTACCCCAGTTCTCCACAAAAGCTTCAGGGAAAGTCACAGTTGTAGAGCACCAACCCCCCCCCAAAAAAACCCCCCCAAAAAATAAAACAAACCAACAACAAAAAACCACCACCGACCCACAACCAACCAACACAAAAAAACCCCAACAAACAAGAAAACCAACCCCCATCCTCCATCTTTCCACTCACATGTGGCAGGACTGAAGCTGGAAACCCCAAACTAGCTGTATGCCCATACTAATCCACTGCACACCCCCCATGCACCAAAGATGATCTCAGAGGACTCCTGAACTGTGCCCCTTTGAGTCTTAAAGGATTACCACTGTTAGCTTGAAAAAAACCAGCATCACCTCTATCCACTTCCCCCAGCTCTGAAAGCTGGTATCACAGTAATCGAAATGCCAGGCTCTGAACTTGGATATCTCCAGGTTAGCCAGGTCTTTTACAACCCTGCCATGTCCGTGGCTCAAACGCCTAACAACCCATTCGGTGAGGTTTGACTTTCCTCTCCTTTAAAGGATTTGAGCGTCACTGCCTTTGGTGACTGATTATTAAAGCAGAGGGAAAAAGCACAGCTATCATTTATCCATGACCTTGGGAGGCTGCAAATAATACTGGCTCATTGGCAGCAGGGCCCCTGGCCAAAATAATGGAGGAGCAAGTATCAAAGGCAGAATAAATAAGAAGGCCAGGCTCCTCCTCTGCCTGCAGAGGGGAGCTGTAGGCATCTTGGCAGGTTTGCAGAGGGAAAGATCACCTCAGGCAGCTGATACTACATAGGAGAAGATGCACAGAGGAGGACGAACAGACACCCGAGGGTGGCAGAGTTGGAGAGTTACTGCAACTCTTGGACAGCTCTCAAAATAGCAAGGGTATGCTGGATCTCCCATGGGTTTTCCACCAACAGTTGCAGCAGACTCCACAGCAGAGATGTGGTGGGCTCCACAGGCTGTGAGTTCAGCTGAGCAAGGGAATGAGTTACTTCAAAAGGGAAAGCGAGTTGGCCTTTCCACACTCAAGGCCTTGCAAACAGAACTGGTCACTATGTTCATATACATAACTCTATGTTTGACTACTGAATCATGCCTTGGGTCTTCCTCCAGAAGCAGTCGCAGTGCTACCTGCAAAAATTAGGTACCCACATGTTGTGCTTACAGGGCAAACCTCGTTCTTTGCATGCTGTGCACCATACAACACCACACATGGGTGAACATGGCAAAGTACCCCAGCAAGCTGGTCTATGCACATCAAAGGGTTCAATGACATGAACACATTCTCTATAAGCCAGCACCAACCCTTACGTTCACCCCATGTGCTAGCTTGTGGTCCCTGCACCATGCACATGGAACAGCAGTGACCCATGTCTTCATTGTGGCTCAGCCCAGACCTCAGCTGGTGTAAGCGATGCTGGTTTATTTCAAGAGGAGGAAAAATCTTCAATTTTGTTTAAAAATCAAATAAAAATTCAAATTTTGGCTCAAATAATTCAACCTCTTTATGCTTCGATCAGAAATACATCATCAGACACACATATTCAGGTTAACTTCACCCTGACTTGGGTTCCTGTTGGGGTGCAACCATGGAAGCAGAGGCTTCCACACAGGCTCTGCAAACCTGCCTTGCACAGCCCTTGGCCCAACACCACCTACCTTCAAGACCCACTGGATGCTTGCTCTAGTTTTTCACACCACTTATCCCACTTGAGACCAGCTCCTACAGCAAGAGCAAATAAATGCCCATGTCCTTGGAAGTTTCTCTTGGCAGATGACTTTGCCCTCATGTCTTGTCCTCAGTTTTCTCCTATGGGCACGTGCACATAGATAGAGACCTGCAGGGACACATGGCAGCCCATACAGAAGGTGCCTTTGTGGCAGCTGCAAACGGAGCCAAAAGCCACAGGACTGACTCGGTATACATTCCTACAAATGCAACTGCATTTCCGAAGTGTATTTATATCTTATCTATACTGTTTACCCATATGTTCAATAAATCATTATTCATTATCTGATAAGGTGCTCGTGCACAATTTCTAAGCCAGGCTTACAGTTAGCACAGAACAGGACATGCTGGGAATACAAATTGGAAAATAAATAGAGCAGCTGTCTCCAGCAAGGCTGCTTGCTACTGGGGGACTCTGGTGACATTGCCAGCCATGGGACCAAAGCCTGGGTCACCAGGCCTGCTGAGCTGGATACAACAAGCTTATGTTATGCAGAACAGCTTCCTTTTTAGTTAATTACACATCCGAGATCCCTTCCGATGGTAGAAGAGGCTTTACTAAGCAAGCCATGTTTCCTCTCTTCTGCACCAAATTCATCTCTGCCCTGCCAGGACCCTTACACCAGTGAAGCAGAAACAGCCTCTGCTCTTTTGTATCCACAAGGCCCCTACAAAGCCTGGAAGCAAGGAGGAAAAAGAGGGAGCTTAGGTCTGAGACCTGCATCTTGGATAGACAGGAAAACTCTTACTTCTGCTGTCTGTGGCCCCAGCATGAAACCAAAGGAGCAAGATTAAAACAAATCCAAAACCCTCCCTGACCTTGTCCTCTCCTTTTGCCCGTCCCAGTGTGGAACAGAGAGCTGGGGAGCACCTAGAGAAGATGCTCCATGATGCACCCCAACCCCTTCAAACACTCCTTCATCACCAGGAACCGAAACTGGCTCCATTTAGGCTAGGCAGAGCCTAACACCTCAGCTCCTGGTCCAAGGATCAGCTGTATGGGATGGATATTTCTGTGTGGAATAGGGAGAAGGACATGGAGGGAGAGGACACGAAGTCAGGTTCAAGTCACATGAAAACCAGCTACAGCACATCTTCAAAACAGGCTACAAGGAAGTGTGACATCCAATTTCTTGGGAAGGGGAGGCAGAACGGTAATTAAATTTTCTGATCTTGTTAGCCAATTTCTCCAATCACTGCCCCTGAACTGGAGAAGGGGAAGGGAGAGGGGAGATGCTTGCGTCAGCAACGCTTGTGAGGGAAATTAGGTTTTCACGGATTATTGGGTTAGTTCCACTTCTTCCAGTTTTTAATTTATTTGTCTGTATGTGCTGCTGAGCTGAAAGGCCAAGAATTTTTCCCCCTTTTTTTTTTAATTAAAATCTGTAGTTTTGGAAGATGAAAACTTAGGAAGGGAGGAAGACTGCAACAATACAACCATGTCAGCCAAAAACTGCTTCCCTCCCAAACTTCTTTGTTAATCCCTCTTCAAAACAAAAGCCTAATAAGATCTCTCATTAGACCTCCAAATAGCCTTTGGATACTTTTACAGAAGAAAAAAATATCAATTAACTTTGATCTATATTAAAAAGGAGCAGGATTTACTTACTTACTGCTACTTGCAGGTTGGTTTTTGTTTTGTTTTAATTTTCCCTTAATGTCACAAAACAAATTCAAGAATTGCTGCCTGTGCAACCCTCTGCCTTTATTATTTCTCAAAATACAGTAACGCTGCCCTTCTTTCCAATTTCTTTCAAAATGGAAAGAGAAGACTAAAATGTGCATATCGGCAGCATTCAAGTAAATTATCTGTATGATTATTCCCAACTGGCTGGTGAGTGGTTTCCTAGGAACAATGCCAAGGGGCTATTTTGTTTAAGCTTTCTGAATTTAGGATAAAAGAGAAACCAAGTGCAGTTCACATAGTGCCCAAACTTCCCCTTGCATGAGAGCTTTAGGAAATGTGTATGGCTGCATGGGTCGTTGTTAGCTGGAGGATGCTTGCAAGGGGTTCTTGGCAGCCAGCAAAGAGTGGAAACAACTGCTCCTGGAAAAGGGAAGGCAGAATTAAAGACTTGGGGGAAGCACAGGTCGCTCCCTTCAATGGCATCCTGCAATTACGAAGTGTGGCATATCAATAGCCTGGGGTTGGGATCAGGAGACTGTGTGATCAATTTGCACGCCAGGGCAGTGACACAGGCAAAATACACTTTTACAGCCAAATCACATTCATACCAGTGACCTTTTATAGAGACACATGGACAAGTGTCCTCAGCTGGGGTAATGATGAGACCAAGCCAAGATCATGCAAACGTTCTGACCAGCTCAGCACAAAGATGCAGACTTAACCCACCTAAGCTCAGAGAGCCTGGCCCATTTTCTATGGAGGATGGAGATGACCTGCCACTAGAGCATTCTACCCATAGAGCCAGCCAAAGGCAATTTCTTGAAAGGCTTTAAACAAAGAAAAATGTACAAAAAAAAATAAAAATGCACCCCACTCTTCCTTCCCAATCAGGGCAAGCGCACTGGCTGCAGTCCTGATGAAGATCCTCATCATGGACAAGCTCCAAGCTGACCCGCCCTCATCAGGCTTTGCAGTTTGGAAAAAGCTGATGGTGGTGAAGAGGAGGGGGACTTACTCTGATCTGCTGTGACCCAGACTTCACAGCCATTCAAAAGGAATAGCAACAGCCATTAAAAACTTCACTTTATACACTGAAGAGGCTCATAAAAAGAGTGTGAATTCATGGAGCAGTGGCTCAGAAAGCCAGCTCTGGCTGTCCTGCAGACTGCTATTGTCTGAAATATGGACTAAAAGGGAACCTCATACTTTACTTCAGACTTATTTCACTCCTCCCTTGTTTTCTCTGCAGGCTGACTAAAGAGGAATTGATTTATAAGGGGAAAACAAGGGGATGCGGTTCTAATTAATTGGCCATAACTGTTACAGCTGTACTGGCATCCAGCAGAACATAGGGCAGCGGTGCTTAGACAGAGATGCAGTACCACTGAAACTCCCCAGTAATCCTGCTTGAAACCAGAATAAAATGAACTTTTTGCCCTTGCAGTGCAGGCACAGACCCCTTGTAGAGGGCTGCTGGCTTTTACACTCAGAGTCAACAGGAGCAGGGAACTGGAGGGGGTCTGCAGCTTGGACCTCTGCTTGCAGACCCTTTGCTCACTCTGCAGAGAGGGCTGAGAGTTTATTTACACATCAGCTAAAGTTCAGGGTGTAGCGAACGAGTCTAGCTTCAGAAATCTCAACACCGAACCCAGGAGTGGTAAGTTTGAACTAACTAAAGGCTATGGCCCCTTGCTTCAGACAACTAGGAGGAGAACATGGGGCTCCTGGTGCACTGCAGAGCCACAGAACAAGAGAAAGGCTTTTTCGTGTCCAGAAATTAATGTGTTTGTTCTGCTTGCAGCAATGTTATAGCCAGGAGAATGAGCCTCTGGGGAACCATAGATCACACGTTGCAGGTGCCTAGTTTTAGGAGGGGGAAACTCTCCAGTTTTCCGAAGTGCCTGTGCCAGAAACTCTGAAGCTGAAGTTCATCTTGACCTCAGTGGGCTGGCCTGCTCCACAGGAGGAAACGGAAAGCCTGGGCATAATCAGAACAAGCTCCTAAAGCACTTCAGCCTTTATGAGTTCCCAGGTCATGGAGCTGTTGGGGGAGAAGCTGTTTGTATTTTGCCCTATTACGTCTGGAGCAGTGGAATGGTGATGAATGGCATGGCCGGAGCCTGCTGCTTGCGGAAAGAGAGCAGCCAGCACTGGAGGAGACACAAGCTCAGCAGCAAACACTGAGCTTAAGGAGTGTGACAGGCTCCAGCTTCTGCAACAAGTACAAAAAAAACCCCACCAAAAACCAAAAACCACCACACAAATATTTGCCCAGCACTTAGCTAGTGCTGAGCACTGTTATTCTGTGCCATACAAGATTAACACAAACAGATTACTTTGTGGACTAACTACTTACTGACGTTCCCTAGGCAGATATTCTTCTGTGTGCTTTGAAAGAGGTCTCGGGACGTGAACTTGCATTTAGCAGGCAGCCTGAGCCGCTCCATGAGGCCCCCATTTCCTCTCCACCCGGGATCCAGGCGAGCCACAGCCTTTTGGGACCATGACAGCTTCAGGCCTTCATCTTTCAGGCTCTCAGTGACCTCTTTGAGAGGTGGTGGACCCCCCTCTGCAAGCCACCCACCCCATTTCCAGCCAAGAGACTGTAGCAAGACAGGAGGTTATTTATTTGCAGCTGCAGAAAGCAATTTCTGTGCCTTCTTGGTGGTTTGTTATCCTGGTTGTAAAAGCACCCAAAAGAAAGAAGGCCACTGTACCTGACGAGTGGGTGAGACATTTCTGTAGGGAGGCCCATGCAGCAGGATCTGTGGGGAAGAGAGGGGCTTCCTTCAAATGGGAGAACCCCAGGCAACTGCTGAGGACACTGACATGACCAGCAAAGTTTACACGATACCACCTTGGGAAAGCAGACTTTAAAACAGCTAGGAAAAACAAAGGGGGGGGGGGGGGCAAGATAAGAAGGAATAATCAGTTGCCCCATGGCAACCTGTGCCCTGCAGGCAGCTCAGCGGGAATGACTCCTGAGACATCATCATGGCATACAGGGATGGGAACAAAGGGATGCTCAGGGACAGAGACCCAAGGGATGACCAGGGATGTGACAGGACTGGGCTCTGTGCTGCTGTTGGGGTGATTTGTTTGAGAGCCTGAAGAAGACCAAGAACAGCATGCAATAAGCTGAAGGACAAGCACTTCTGCTAGGCTGAAGCAGCTCCATACGGCCAGGTTGAGAGCAATGGGGCAGAGACCTTGTCTAGGCAAGAGCAGTGGTGCGTGCCGCTAAGCGGACATTGGACAAAGCCCACTGCTTTTGAAAGTGGCAAACAGGCCATGTTATGGACAGGTGCAGAGGGGAAGTTTTTAATCCTGCTTTCTGCAGAAAAAGTCAAATGCAGTGCCCCTGTTGACCACTCTGGAGAAGATTAGCTGGCCTCTTACCAAAGCCAAAATATCCGAGTCATATATCGAGTCCCCCAAAGCTATGTGGAGAGACAAGGGCTGAACAGAAGACAAGAATACCACATCTGGCTGCCCCTCTGCTCCCAATGTAGGATAGGGCAACTGCTTCTGGGAGGGACAACACCACCAGCTCTCCATCCCTGGCCAGAGGCAGAGACTGTATCACCAGTCTGAAGACCTGAGGTCAAACCTGGCACCGCCTCAGAGACGACCAGGGATGGAGGGGCCGTGCTGGGGAGGAGGGCTGCTGAGGAATGTGCTAACGGCCTCACAGCACTCCTGTGTTTGTACAGCTGGTCCCAACGTGCTGCTAAACACCCACCGCAGGGGAAGGCAAGGCATTTTTGCACAGGATATTCATTCCTCATCTGTTGAGCTCCAAGCAGAAGTTTTGAACACTCAAGTGTACACTTGAGACAGCACCTGGGGAGGCCTCATCCCGTGCTGGGGGGAGGGAAGACAAATTCTGCCAAGAGCAAGCTCTTTCTCCTTGTAATTGTAATGAACAATGCAATCAAGTCACATTGTGATGACTGCTAGTAAAGAAGGATAAGAAAGCCATGGCCGACAGCGTAGCCAAGTGCAATAAAATGATGCTCTTCCAGGCTGTGAGTAGGCTTTGAACCCACAGCTTTCACTAGGCGATGGTAACCTTCACTCAGAAAGTTCTCACCACTCAGGAGCTTAATCCCACAGTGTGCCAGCCTGAATTTTAAACAAGCAAATCTCAAACCCAGTGCACAGGTCACTGTGTTTAGAGTTTAGGTTCAAGAGTCAAGCAATGGGAATGCAGACCAGTGTCCTCCATCCCACCCCTCTGTGCAGCTCAGCACACAGGTCCCAGGGCACACAACTCATCCACACAAGGGTCCTTGGCCAACACCCCCTCTGGCACAGGGAAGCCCTCATCTCTTTCTAAAGAAAGTAGTTTTGGAGAGGACGTGAAGACTGATCTCATGCTAAAAAACAACCTCGAGCTGTGAGTTTGAGGTATGTGGACATTTCAAGACAAAGTCTCCTGTTCCAAAGGCACTAGACAAGGATGCACCATGGTCCATTTGAATGTCCAGCTCTGTGCTTACACCAGGCTGCTCTCAGAGCATCTCAGGAAGCAAGATGGGGTCAGCCACAGGTCCACATGCCCCTGAGAAGCATCTGGAAGATATACAGGGCTCTGCTAGGCCAAAACTGAACCACTGTGGCTCAGATTCCCACCAGAAGAAGGCTCAGCATCAGATGTGCCCCCAGCAGCTAAGCCCTTGACCTGAACACACCTCACTCTGGCAGAGCCTCTGCCAAACAGCATTATGGCTGTTATCATTGCTTACATGGTGGAAGTACTCCCGAGGAACCACCCTCATGGTGAATAAGGGTCTGGTTCACATAAAACAATCCAGAAAAAAGCAGTCCCAAGTCCAAGAAGCACAAGATCAGACATTAAATGGGTGACAGACCTCCAGGGCCTTGGATTGAAGAGAATCATCCTTTGCAGCTCCTCATCAGCTCCTGCTGACTGTCCCTGCTGATTGAGCTGCTCAGAGGACCCCAGAAGAGTTGCACAATCAAGTCGCACCAATAACACTTATTTCTCAAAAGGATTTGGTCATTTAATCAAATTTCTGAATCCCCACTTTTCAAGCATTTTCCCAAATTGCTGGAGGCTTTCCCTTCATACTCACTACCTCAGCAGAAAGCTACATTATCACCACCCACAATCCAGGCATGGCCCTGAGCAGTCTTTCACACAGGATTATACAGGTAGGAAGTGTGTGTGTGCACGCAGCGGAGGGCATCTCCCAGTCTGATGCACATTCATAACTCTCTAAAACATCTTTTCAGGACCTGCTTATATCAGCTCAACTGTGGCTGTCAAAATACACAAGCCACAGGGCAAAACCAAGGAGAAATGCAACTAACTAATGAGCTAGGCAGCCACTGAGTGCCAACAACAGTATCACATGATGCAGCTGATATGATGCAGCGACTTTTCTGGGGAGTCGCACACTATAGTCCACAGATTAGATACTCAAAACATGAATCCTAGAACCAGCTTATTCCAAACCTGCAAGGAGCAAAGAGGAGCCCATTCAGTGCTCAATTTCCGCTACTAGCATTATCCTCTAGCCTAACACTGCTCCTTATCAGACTCCCCTATATGTTACCATTGAGATGGGACTTAGCACAGTTCAGCTGGAAGAGACCTACAACGATCATCCTGTCCAAGCCTGGCCACTTCAGGGATGACCAAAAGCTAAAGTTTGCTGTTAAGGGCATTGTCCAAACACCTCTTACACACTGACAAGCTTGGGGCATTGATGACCTGTCTAGGAAGCCTATTCCAATGTCATACCACTCCACATTCAAGTACCTTAAAAGCCTTTTTAAATTGTGGGCCTCAAAACTGTACACAGTACTCAAGGTGAACTTTTTTATAACAAGGGTGATGAGACACTGGAGCACATTGCCCAGAGAAGCTTTGGATGCTCCATCATTGGCAGTGCTCAAGGTCAGCTTGGACAGGGCTCTGAACAACCTGACATTGCTGAAAATGGCCCTGCTCACTGCAGGGAGGTTGGACTAGATGACCTTTAAAGGTCTCTTCCAACCCAACACATCCTATGATTCTATGATGAAAACAGTCCCTTACAATTTCAGTGTCCACAAGTGGAAAAATCACTGGTCCCGCAGTCATGATCCTCCAGCTCAAAGGATCGGGCAGTCTAAAGTCTATCAGTATTATTAAAGACTGATGCAAAAATGCATTGAATGCTTCACTTTTTCTTCATACCCGTTTGTAAGGTGACCAGCTTTAATATCAGTCCAGTGTTTTCCTTGGACCTCTTCTTGCTATTAACATACTTAGAAAAACCCTTTCTTGTTGTCTGACACAACACTGACCAGTTCCAACTCTAGCCAAGCATTGGCCTTACACGTCTTCTCCCTGCATATACAACCCACAGCTCTGTAATCTTCCTGCAAAGTCTGACCTTGCTTACAGAGATCCTACAATTTCTTTTCCCTCCTGAGCTCCATGATCTTCCTTGCTCAGCCAAGGTGGTCTTCTGGCCCGCTTGCTTGACTTTCAACACCATGGGATTGCCCACACCTGTGCTTTTAAAAAACTGACCAGCACTTGTGGACCCCTAAGCTCTCAAAAGCAGATTCTCAGAGGGCATCGCTGAATAGCTCCTTGAGCAGCTTAAAGTCCATTCCATGGACTACAGTAGTCCCAGCAAGACACAGCTGTTGGACACTTGCTGATTCTGCAAAGTGTCCTTGGAGCCATATTATCTGTGATTAATAAGGTATGATGCAAACACTTAGTTAAATCTGATTAGATCAATAGTACACCATGAATCTCTTCTATAGGTTTCCTATATTTTTATATATACTGCAGTTATCAGCAAGACTCTACTGTAAAATTGTCTGCCTTGAAATTTATTTGAAAAAGTACCTTCTATACTCTATTTAAAAAAGCAAACCAACTTTTTTATTCTCTCTTGGAGCTGAACTTACCGGGCAAAGCTCAGAGAGCAGCATGTGGTTTTGCAAAACAAACATTTTGAGATCATGCTGCCTGTTTTATCATCTCCATCCCTGTTTTCCCTCAGCCTCCCAACCACACACACTGAAGAAAAAAAACTTAAAATGCTTCTGCTGTGTGTGGCTTACTGTTGGTGGGGCATAAGCAGAAAGCAGGAACAGAGAAAGCAATGTGTGGGGAAGCCAGCACGTTTGCACGCTGCTTCATCAATGGCAAAAAAAATACCATGGCAAAGATTTGCATTGAGTTTCAGAAACTCCTCCTTGCACTAAATCAAAGCAGAGAATTTACAGCAAATTAATGAAACTAATTTTCTGACTGGAATCATCATCTGTGAATTATCATGTCTTTACTCATTAAATAAATTATCTGTGTCTTCCAAGACATTAAGAACGCATCATAAATTACAGCCCTTCATAAATAATTTGTTTTTGCCTGGGCTTAAATATATAGAGAGAATAAAGCGAGAGGAAGAAAAGAATACAAGAGATGAGGGAAGCCAAGAGGCAAAAAAGCAAGTACAAAGAGGAGGGAAGAGAGTGAAATGAAGAATGAAATGAGCAGAGAAAGAGAAAAAAATGTGAAAATGGAGACATCCAATATATCCAGCTCAGAAGGGACGGAAATGAGGAAGGAAGAAGGAAACGAGGGGATGAAAGAGGAGGGACAGGACAAGTAGCACTGCATAATCTTTCAGGTCCCTGTTAATTGCAGCTCAGTGAATGCAACAGGAAATGAACTGCTAACATCCAAATCCTCTTGTGACTTTTATAAATGATCTCATTCCAGTTGAGCTTGTTTCATGTCAGCAAGTACAAACAGTCTGTCCAGCAGGTACCTGTCGAGGGATGCCAACTAGGGAAGCACGCTTTGTCAGAGCAGTGACAGCATTCACTGAAAGGGTCTCCAGAAGTTGTAAATGACGACAGAAAGGTAATGGCAAGGGCTGGGGGTCAGGGAAGCACGGCTCCCCCACAGCTTACCTACCAAATGCAGGCAAACCAACACTGCTTGGGCTTCTGCTGGGAGATCCCTGCAGAACTGCAGCGTATCTGCACAGATGAGGCCTCCTTGGGACAAGGAGGTGATACGCCATTGCAGACCATGTCCCATCATCCAGCAGGATTTCTGACCAGATGCCATCCCAGATACCTGTACTGAGCACTTAACAACATCTTAATGCTAACGCTTTGCTCAGGAAGGACAAGTACAACTCTTAGGAGTTATTGGAGAGCCTGTAGCAACAGGCAGAGGCTGCAAAAGTACCAGCTAAGCTAAAATCCACAGAGTGGCTGGTGCAGCTCCTCTGTCAATCAGACCATCACCAGCTTCTGGAAGATGGGTTCCCACCTTAATTCTTGTGCCATCAGGACAGACCCAGGTCAGCATCATCAGCTGCATCACAGGCTTCTTGACACAGTGCAAGAAATGAACCATATTCCAGGAGAAAGAGGGCTTTGTGCCTGTTTGCCTGTAGATGGT
The DNA here is from genome assembly GCF_000695765.1 of Mesitornis unicolor. Lineage (NCBI taxonomy): Eukaryota > Metazoa > Chordata > Aves > Mesitornithiformes > Mesitornithidae > Mesitornis > Mesitornis unicolor. The sequence goes on from NW_010192293.1 coordinate 19,116, forward strand.
GAGAGCTGCTCTGCATGAAGAGCCTTCCCACTGAGCAAGATGCTCATCCCAAAAAGCATGAGCTCTGATTTAGGGAGATGTCTGATGAGAAGTGCTGAGTTGAACAAAGTCTAGCAGCCATGATGACAATGAAGGGCAAGTCTCTTGGCCTTTCCCACGGGACACAGCACAGCCACATGACTTTTTACTGGCAGATGTGAGCTCACTGTGAGATGGCCAAAAGTCATGCGGTCGAACTAGAGTGACTGTGAACCCAAGCCAGGTATTTTGCCTCTCCATGAAACTCACTAGCTCAGCACCACAGAACTGCAGCCTCAATGACTGTTTCTGGCCAGCTGGGAGCACAGGCACACATCTGCCTTCAAAACATGACGTGGCCGTTCCCTTGCTACATCTCAAGCCAGCTGTGGTTTATGCCCTTACTTGATAACCCCGAGTTTCTTCTCCTCCATCCCAGGGTTTGGCTGTGTCAGCACCCGCAGCCAGGCTCAGGGACAGGGCAGGGTCTCAGCAGCTGGCGCACCTGTAGCCTCCCAGCTCACAGAAGGGTGTTTCTGCAGGAAGCTGGAGGGTGGCCAGTCCTGGGAGCTCTTGGAGGTTGAATGCAATGGCAGCTGTTTCCTATTTGGAAGTGGAAGGGCTCTGACCTCAGCCTGTGCAAGCCACTCGCCAGGACAAGAGGAATGTGTTCCCTCTTTGTCTTCCAAGTCCAAACCCAACCTAGGGTGCATGCAGGCGCAGAACGTCTGCTCTGCTGCCACCAAACCCACTGCTTAACAGGCAACAGCAATGCTAAAGAAACAACAAGCGTGAAGACCCAACAGGGTAGGTTCTGGAAAATATAACATCAGACCAAGCAAACATCTCTGGGAAGCCCTTGGCTCTTCCCACTGCTCAGATTTGCCCATTTTGAGGCTGGAAATATTCTCCCCAGCTAATTTAATAATTAGCAGAGAAGCCTGCCAAGGCTCGAACGGCAGCAGCATGGTCTGGTGCCAGGTTCACTGCTGCAAGTCCCTACTCCAGGACCCTGAACACTCAGTCGAGCCATTTGGGTCTTCAGCAAGTTCCCAGGTAACACATTCAGCAAAGAGGAGGCAGGAGAGGAGGGAAAGAACAACAGCAGAAACATCCTCTAGAGAACTCAGCTTCATCTCTTTTGGGGGAGATTTTAGCTGGGTGAGTGACTTCGACCAGGCTTCCGCAGCAGAGCAGTGGACATACAGCACCATACAGGCTCTTCTCAGGAAAAAAAAGCCTTTCCTTTCTCCATCCAGGACATCTGCACTCAAGACTGCGGCACCTGCTCCCTGCAGGCACAGGTCACATCACACAGGCTTTTCACACCTCTTTGAAACTGCACAATTCACTCCCGTTTCCGACTTGGCTGCTTCTGAAAGAAACAACCCCAAATACCGTGCAAGCTGCTATATAACCTCAGCCTGCCCTTCCCATCCTTTCCACCCCAATGCCAGCAGAGCATCTCCACTCCAGCTGCTCTGCCCATAGATGTCCAGCCCGAAGTCTCCTGCCTTCCTTCCCCACGCTGCCCTGACGATCCTGCTGCCAACCAGCCCCCAAGGAAGGTGATATTTCACTGGCTCCAGTCATTGGTAATGGAAAAGTCTTTCCCAGAAGGGTCTGCAGCTGACTTTAAAAAGGGTCAGAGCGGCCAGCCTGGATCCTGCCACCTCCACACAGCCAGCATAATCTCTGGGAATATTTACCTCCCTTTTCCTTAGGTAAACAACTCTGTTCTGCTTTCTGCATGCTGCCCAAGGACTCTGCAGATGCCTTTTTTTCCACTACCAGCTCAGACGGTTTTGAAGCCTAGTTCAAAAAAAAAAAAAGGGGGTATTTTTTCCATCAGTTCCTGGAGTAACGCATCCAGCCAAGTGTGAAGCAGGTCACTCTCCTCCTTCGCAGCTTTTCGCACTGTGTGTTTTGTGTCAGGGCCATGACAAGAGCTGGCCTCAGGGGACGTTCGGAGGAGCCAGCTGCCACAGCCTTTGTTTGCCGTCGGCCTCCGCACCATCCCCAGGTCCCTTCCCTCGATCTCGAGCCAGCGCACATCTGCCCCACAGCAGGCTCCTTCCTCCCCGATCTGCGAGGATGGGGAGCCACAGATTTATGTACTCCGCAATTTTTATGTGCTCTTGAGAAGGCTGTGAAGGGAAAACTTTGCCTCTCACAAAAGCCTCCATCTGTGAGTTTATTTATCCATGCTGGGAAGGCTGTTTATTCTGTTTCTGGGTGGAAACTACACGGGAATCAGGGCTTAATTGTATTGTTTGTTGAATTAATTGCTGTGTTTGATTGGCCTTTCTCCCATAATGCTTGGGAATGGGACGGTTTTACTGCAATAAGGGAATGGAGAGGGTTGAAGCTGTTTCTCCCTGGCAGATGAACACAGTCCAGCACACAGTTAGCAAGAGGGGCTATTATGGTGACAGAATTGCAAATATTGTTGCAGAAGGAGGTCAAGCATCCTGGGGAAAAGGTACAGGCCAAAGACAGAGAAGCATATGGACACATAGGACACCAGCTTGGTCTTTTGTTCCTTTTTCCAGCAGACACCTGCCCAGGCAGCCCCCTGGGATCAGTGTGCCCAGGAGGGGACCTGCTGCTGAGGCTCCACCCTCACCCACCAGTGGTAGCCTAGGGTGGCTGGTGACCTCCTCTCCAGCCATGAGAACAAACTGTGTATATTCCAGGTCACCTGGTGAATCATGGGATGCAAAGCAGACAAGGGCTCAGCATTATTTTAATATTTGAGCATTTTCCCTTCATTTTCATTCCCAGTTTTTTTTTCTTCTCTTTTCCTTTTTACATTTTGCCAGCGAACACACAGCTCAAATGAACTCCTGTTTACTTCACATTCCTTTTTTCCTCTTTCACAATCACAGCTTTCAACTTTTTTAGGTTTCATTCCTGCCTCTCCCACTTCCCGCACACACTTCCCTCCGCCTGCTGGCCTTTGAGCAAAACACAATAGCCAGTGGCCATGTCTGACATGGCATTTCCCCTCTTCCTCTGCAAAATGAAACCAGCATCAGGACCCCTAACACACTGGGGTCATCGCTCTTCCACCAGCCCTTACCCCAGGCAGGACATCTCCACATGAGAAACTATCTCTCCATAACCATCTGTAGAATCCTTTCTAGCAACACAAGAACCAGGCAGTGAAGGTAGTGACGTGGTCAACCAGATGGCCATCCTCCCACCATGTCACCATCTCAGACCAGGAAGGTGGAGTCCCTGGAGGACCAACCCTCCAAACCTGATCTAGCTCCTTCCCCTCCCCTCTGAAGGTTCTGGGAATCTCCCTTCTATGGCAGAGAGTGGGCCGCTGGAGACAGCGAGATGTTTCAATCAGCAGACCTCTTGTGTTGGAGTCAGACCTATTCCTTGCTGATAAGGAATGAATACTGTCTATGTCTGTCCGGGTGCGTGTGTGTCTCTCTCTCTATTTCTCTTTTCTCCTTCATAAAGCTGTCAGACCAAAAATAACATATTAGTGGAAGAAAGGAATGTCAGGTGTAATATAATAATGTGATCAGAAGGCTGGGGGAGTGTGCGTGCCTGTCTGGCTGCCACGCTGGAGCATCTCTGCAATGGTGATAAACAGCCACAGCTCAGGGATGCCTTTCACTCCTTCACACCCTTTTCTCCCACCGCCCCCCATCAGACATGGAAAATGGGATGATAAATAGGAAGGAATCCTTATTCAGCTCCCAAAAGCCACCTGTGTTTGGCACTGCAGGCAGATCACACGTCACTAGGTCAGAATTCGAAGAATACAACAGGAATGGCCAGATTGCACCAGGCTGCAGGCTCGGCTACCCCGTGCCCCATTTCCCCCCAGATAAATCAAGAAAAGACATACTAAACAGAACAAGTACAAGCAGCATCTCCCACGGCTTCCTTCAGGCTGTGTTTTAGAGATTTGCGAGGACAGAAAGAGCACCACGAACATCCTGGTTTTTAATTAACCACCTTCCATGGGTGTCCTGCGCTGCTCCCTTCTAAGACAGCACACCCATCAGCACTGGTTTATGCTGTTGCAGGGTCCTTGGAGGCTCTCTGCAGACTCTTGGACCAGCAAGGACTGATCCAAATCTGCTGCATCCCACAGCTCTCTGCACAGTCCCCAAACCCTACTGGGAAGGCATGAAATGGCAACAGCTTCACCCCCAATGCTCATGTTTGGCCAGCCGTGCTGCGCAGCAGAGGTCCTGCCAACCACTGCCACCATCTTCATTCTGACCTGTTTCACAGTCTTTTGCAGGACTCCACAAAGCTGTGTCCTTCAAGCCAAGCAGTGGCACAAGGATGTACCAGCATCCTGGTCCCCTCTCCCATCAGACAAAGTACTCAGACATCTGTTTGGACACGTGTAGGAAGATGTGAGTGTCCTGCAAGAAAAGCCTTCTCTCCTTCAACAGCTTTACACAAGATTTTCTTTCACAATTTTACTCCCCAGTCCAAAAGCACGTATCCTGTGTAGTAAACCCTTTGCACTAGAGTTGACAGAAAAGGTGGTTGAGACAAAGCACAACCAGCATTTTCAGGAGGACTTGGCATAAGATGGCCACAAGACCCATCCACTGACACAGGGGCACAGCTATGTGTAAGGGACTTGAACATGCAGTTGCAAGTGTTGCCTGGAGCAGGGTCTTGGACAAAACACGCGGTGGGGGTCACACTGCTGAGGCCAGCTCTAGAATTTAAGCCTAGGAGGGTCTGATGTTGCTCTCTGGCCTGTTTAACCCGTGCCTGGCACAATACCCTCCATGGAAACCAATGACTTCTGGTGAAGCATATCTTTTACGTAGGTATCCAATGCTGCCTGAATGATTTCCAGCGAGGGAGAACTGATTGCATCTACTGGTTCTTTCTTCCAGCATCTAGACATTTTCTGCAAAAATGCATGTAGAAGAAAATGTGTCTTACTCCCACACAAGTCTCTTATCTTCAACTTGAACGGGTGGGTCCCATTCTAGCACCAGCTGGGAAGGAGCCCTCAGGTACCAGGTTCTTCTCACACACCTTCTACACTTCAGGAAATGGCACTGCATATTTCAGCACTTTCCAGAGAACCACCCCAGAGCACAACACTATCACATTTCACAGCAGTGCAGGTTTTCCATCCCCAAGCTCTGCTTTGAATGGTGACATTAATTGAAATGGCTGCAGAAGTGCCAGGGCTGAGATGCAGCTCTGTGACCTGCTCCGAGTACAGGTTCCTCCATGGCTGGTGCGGACCCGCTGGCTCTCAGCCCACCGCAGAGATGTTCCTCTTTGCTATTAAATATCCTCCCTCCTGCCCATTCCTTTCCATTTACTCCACACCATCACCACAAAGCCAAGACCAAGGGAACTGACTGGCAGGAGCAGCCCCATGGCCATCTTGTCCAGTGTCCAACTTGGGGACGCGCCAGGCTGAAGTATAAGACTCCTACCGACAGCACATATGGAAATCACGTCTCCTTCTGCAGTCCCTAATAACCCGAAACTGATTTAACTCTTCAAACACAAAGAGCAAAATCCCTTTCAAAATGTGTGCTACTGTTCCAAAATTTCTGGGTACTTTTGATATGCAAATACTGACCCAGCCTCCTTATAAAACCTGCCAAGCCCTTGATTTCATTTTCTTCATTTCATCCAGCAGCACTATGTTGCACAGCCTGCATGGAAAGATGCAAAGTGTTTCCTTTAGCAGTTACTAATTAATTCAACAACTGGTCCCTTCTGCTCTTTGCTTTCTACCCTACTCCTTTTCAACCTGGTCAGTTGTTGTAGGCATCTCAGGTATCCATGAAAAGGAACAAGGCAATAAAGTCACCATGATGATTCCTCAATTAGCTGTACAAGGCTGTGCACCATCACAGAAAAATGTTTCTTCTGCTAATGAGAACTAACGATCCCGTACCTGAGGGACTCTGCACTCTGATCAAAAGAGCCAAATCAAAACCTCTGCAAATTTCTGATTAAACCAAACAAAGGAGGGGAGGAAGGCACAGAGTCAGATGCTGAATAGATAATAGAATTCACTTCCACTTTTCCTTCCCAGAAAATGGTAAATCTAATAGGCATGACTAAGCAGCTATGAGGGAAGACATGAACAAATTTGTAAAGCAAAGGAGAGTTTAAAGTTCATCTCATTTTCCCCTTTTGCAACATCGTCTGCAATCACATTATGATTTAAAGGCCACCTTTCCCCCAGTGGGAAGCGGGTGAGAAGGGTGTGATTTAATTTTGCATACCAAATACAATGAGAGAAGGAGAAAGGCCAGGAGGCACGAGCCAAACAGCATCCCTTTGGTGCTATTAAACATGTGTTGCTTTTTCCAGTTCTTTGGGGTACAGGAAAAAAATAATAATAATGGCATGGTAGCATTTTCTGTCTAAGTTCATACATGGAAAAACTTCACCTTTCACTGCTGGAAACAAAACCAGAACAAATCCTGATTCAACCAACACCAACCTTCTGAGACCCTGCTCTGCCTTGAGAACCCCCCTGGAAAACAAATGACAATCCTGTCCTTTTCCAGACGCTGTTCCCATTCCCTGCCACACTTCTAGCTCACCAGAAAATGGTCATGCTGCTGTTGGCTTACACCTTTTTTTTGCCTGCAGGATTAACCTCATCTCTGCATGACAGCAAGGCTGTACTGGATTGGAAAGGTTTACCCCAGAGACTGTGCAGGAATGAAGCAAAGCAGAATGCTCTGCCAGCCCCTCCGGGCCACCATTCCTTGGCAGATAAAGGGTTTTTTTGGAACTGGAGGTTATGTCAGTGAATGGCCATGATGGTATTGAACCACAAGAAGGGAGGCATAAATGGAGGAATGTGGTTGTTCACAGCAGGGAGGGGGATTGGAGAGCTGTCACCAGCCAGATGCAGTAACGGAAGTGCCAGTGGGAGGGATTCAAGAGCCAGTTGGCCCATTTAAGAACAGTGCTGATCTGGACGCTGCTCCCTCTTCTGCCACTGACCCTCTGAAAGTCCATGGGCAAGTCACTTTGATTGGCTCCTCTCCTCCCTCCCTGTGCTGGATTTGTCCTATCAGTATTCTATATCCAGGCAGGGGATCTCCCATCAGGCCCAAGCACAGCCCAGGTTGTCCTCAGTGCCCACCATCCTGCTGGGCTTTCCTCCATGGGATGCTCCGAGAAGTCACCACTGCCCCACCAACAGGGCAACATCAGCAGCCAAGCATGAGACAGAACAGCTCATTCTGCCTGGATCCATGCACCTGTATCCCTCAGTTCAATAAAGTGTCATAAAAGCAGAGAAATTTCACAATAAACACAAATAGATCAATAGCATTAGAACTACTCGTAATAGCTACCTCAGGCTTTTCACACTACACCATTGAAAATGTCCAGTAGCAAGTAATTAATGACCGAACCAAGTAATTACTTTCTTGATTTTTCTCAAAACTAGAATTCACCAAAAAAACTTTGAGCTTTACTGATGCTACATAGCAAATTAATTCAGTAAGTGCTGATATTACAAGTCTGGGCTGCTGGTTAAAAAACAGCAGTGCTGTAATGTCTGTCTTTTCTCACTGTCTGATGTAACCCTTTGCATGCTTCTCCAGCTGCTGGCGAGGAAATAGCTCAACCCTCTACTGCTCTGTGCATCAGCCTTCACGCATTGCGCTGTGGTGCTCCGAATACAGCCTACGGTGTCACCTCAAGACTCTCCATGGCTTGTCCTTGCCTACTGACCCACCCAAGAAAATCAGAACACAAACTTGTAGCAGCCATGGCACAGGTGAAAGCAACCTTTGCAAGATACTTCTAACAGGTCCATTTTTACTCTCTCATGTATTTACCATCTCTCTTCAGCCACAAACTAACCCAACACCATGGGAGGAAATGCATGTAGAGCTCTTCCACAGGCAGAGAACAGAGGCACAAAGAGCTGCCTGCCTGGGATCTGCACACAATGTTGGGTACCCATTGCAGCATCTAAGAGGAAGATGATGATGAGCAGTTCAGGCCACCAGTTACCCATGACTGCCAGACAAACCCCAGAGAGAAACACACACAAAAGTACAGGACCTCAGGTGGGAGGAGGGGTGCGAGTCCAGGTCTTCCAAGTCCTCCAGCCTTCCTCACTTGGCCCATCCTTGTCACTGCAAGGCACCTTGGACACCATATCAGAGGGCAAACTGCCTAAACAATCCTAGATTTCAATCATCTACAGCACGAGATGCTGATAAAATGAGTGTTGCTATTGCGTGTACGTGACTGCATGAGAAAGCATACAAGTCAATAACCAAATGACTGAAGTAATCCTTCCATCTCCACCAGTAATGAATTATTGTTTCCCTTCTCCTGGGAGTGTTGTTGTAGCTTGGGAGCTTAACATCCAATCTGACACGGACCTCCAGCATGCACTTTTAATCCCTCTAAGCGCAGTGACAGCTTACTACAAACCCCTCAAGCAGAGGAAGCGCTGCGTTTCTTTCCCGTCTTTCCATTACCATATTTTTAATTGTCTGGAAATATCCTTTGCTTTTGTCAAAACAAATTCTGCTAAATCACCACTTTAGATTTGAACAGGAAAGCCAGGAACCATGAGAGATAGAGCCAAGAAAATCCCCCTGCAGATGAAGCTTTCTGCCAGCGGAGGCATGGCAGGGAGGAGCAGGAGCAGCGTCTGCTCACCCTCATTTGCCTCGCTGGCCATACCAGTGGTCCCCACTACAGCGACCGCTTCAGAAGCTTTAATGCAGGGCAGATGATGAAGAGGTGCCAACGCAGATGGATCTGCTGACTTAATCAAAGGGAATGCAAGAGAACAGAATTTATTATAGTGAGATGGGTATTGAAAGAAAATACGGTGGTAAGAGTCTGTCTAGAAGTTTGGAGGCCAACAGTTGAGTGAGTCTGACAAACAAATAGCCAGTACTGTGGAGAAATCAGTCTTAAGTAAACATGAGAAGTAGAAGGCCTTGGAAAGGAGGCCCTGTCAGAGGGAACATGGCAAGACGAGGAGGAAGAGGAGAAGCAAGCAAAAGGAAATACTGAACAAATTATGCTCATACATGCAAGCACCTGACATGAGTTGAATGCCTTTCCCTTGTTTCATCTCTTTCTCACCTCTCAAAGGAAAGTAGGGTTTGACAAAGCCTAAACTTCATGAAAATTTTTCCAATTTTCTGTTTCTTGCTTTTTGTTTTAAATAAAATGCTTTCCTTTTTGAACATGAGAAAAAGGCTAACCTGTTCCCAGTTAAAATGTTTTTCAGAAGAACGCGATGGAAAACAAACAAAGCTGAAGCTGCTGGAGGGGGGTGGGTGGCAGGTTTCTACCCAGTGCCATCTTCCCCGAGTCCTGAATCTCTCTGGCCGATGGCTCAGCATGTCCAGCAGAAAGTGCAAATACAGCCCTGAGCAATCTCTTCCCATCCACCTTCACAGCTGAGGTCAGTAAGGAACAGTCTACTGACTCTTGCAGGCAGGGAAGCTGGGGCAGAGAGGGAGGTTGATTAAATACTCTCCAAGCTGAAAAGACCTAGCCAATCCCATGAGACAAGCAACATATGGAAACCTCTCCCGCACCTAAGCATCCCTCTGGGCACTCACCCTTGGGATGTAAGCAGGGAGATGCACTCTAAGCAGGCTTATCGCATTTTGGGTAGCGCTGAGATAGGGACATTGGAGCTCCCTGTGTTCATCCTAGGATGAACAGACAGCACTGGGCCACATCTGGATTTGGCTTCCATCCTCAGCGGACCAACAAAAGCTGAGTCAATCGTGAGGATTATATAATTTTCCTCAATAAATGTACTGTCCCCAGGGACAAAGGAGGAAGTCGCAGCCCCCGATTTGCTGCCTTCTCCGTCAGAGACTCCATGGTGCAGCAAAGCTGTGAGATCAGGACTCTAGGGGCTAATCCAGGAAAGCAAACCCTGCCTTCAGTCCCAGCAGTAAATGGGTGAAAAACACACACAGAATCAACCTGACAGCTCAAGGGGAAGGATTATCATCAAGTACAGGTTTCCAGAAGCTTCAGTCTATCAGCTTTAAGTCCAGAGAGGGTTGGCTTTGGCGTGTTGGACCAGCTTTTTTTTTTGTTCTTGATTTGTTTATTACAAAATGAGTTCTAAATAAATCAGCATTATACAGGATGCGTACAAATCAAGCAACAGACTCTGCTCCACAAAGGCGCTGAATGGCTCTGCCTCCTTGGGGAGATGGCAAACAAGCTGCTGCACCAGCCTTCTCAATCAAGTTAAATCCTCAGCCCTTTTATTACAACAGGCAGCCCCTGCGCTCATTTGCGGTATTACACAACAAGGGCTATACACAATAATCTGGGCTTGGAGAATACTCAATATCCCTATCCTGGAACTAGGCAGCATGATGGGAAAGACCTCAGGATACGACCAGCAGTAAAGTAGAGCTCCCACTTCATGAGTCATACCCACAGTCTAGCATCTGTGGTGCACCAAAATATTCACAAGAGCACTATAAAATATGGAGATAATTCTCCTAATGTCTCCAGCATTTAAAGGTTGATTAGTGTTGCGTCTAATATAGCTGGCCCAGGGACTAAAGTGGCACAAGACATCTGGCCCAGAATTTAAGTGCAAGTGTCAGAGGAGATGCTGCTAGCACAGAGAAAAGGCTCCATCCTCCTCCCTCTTCTCTTGGCTTCAACTGCCAGCCATCAGTAGACCAAGGGGCAGACCATACACCTGAGACATGGCTCCTGCCCCTGCAGATCAGCTCCTGACCTCCTCCACTGCTTGACAGAGTCCTGCTAAGGCCTTTTTCATGAGGGCAAGTTGTGCAGAGCCAGAAATTTGAACAGCTCTTACAAAGCAGTGCAGGTGAGACTCTATCGCCTTCATACATGGAGAGCAGCCACACAACGGAAGGGGCAGCACTGTCAACCCAACTGTGTGGCACACAGTGGGGTAAGGCACACCTTGCACATGCCTGCTTGGGAACCAGAGAGTCTTCCAAGTGCCAGATCTAGGACTCTGGATGCACAGAATGGCCACAGTTATAGATGGTTTGTTGTTGTAGATTTGTTTTTCTTCAGGTAAGCCTAGAAAGCTAGGATGACAAAACACACAGGGCAAGAAACAAAACCAAGCCCATTCATGGAAACTGCTGTAGAGCCACAGAGCATACCTCCACCAACTGCAACAGAGAAAAATAAAAAAACTTCTCAGCACAGAACAAATGATATTTGACATCAACCAAAATATCACCCAAACAAGTTTCTCATCCAGGTTGCAAGCCTCAGAATGGAAATGGGTCAAGTCAGTATGTTACTGGACACAGAAAGGCCAGATCTGCTTCTCTGCAGAGTTCCCTAGAATAAAGACCTGACTTCATCAGCAGCTGCATTACAAAGTGGACAGCATTTGCCCTGCAGCAAAACACTTAATAGCCCCTCATCGGAACTGCAGGCTGATCTTCGAAGGGTCTGTCCCTGGAAACACATGGTTGGGGCTGGCAGCCGTCCCACACCACACCTGCCCAAGCAGACATCTGCTCTGCATCAGTGCAGCACAATGCTCCAACCAGTGGGGTTAGTTTGGGTCTCAACAACTGCCTGGAGAGGAACTCCCATTAAGGGGCTCCCTCCTACCCCATGGAAAGCCAAAGCCATGAAGCTGATGGAGCTGGGTTGGGTGCATCTCTTGGGATGCTGTTGATGGACCATAACATGAGCTTGGAAGACAGGAAGCTTATGCTCAAGTATTCTGGTTAAGATTTTTTTGACCAAATGCAAGTCTCAGCTGCTAATGCTGAGAGTGAAAAGTTCTCAAAAATGTAAACCCTTGGTTGAAGCTGAACACAGAGGAAAAGCAGCCAAACCCACTAACCTGAATTTTCAGAGTAGGAGACGTAAATCCTTCTCACATCCCTAGTTGGGCCACATCCTGATCTCACAGAACTGGTGAGCACAGCCCACCCTGCTTTTCCTCCCACACAGAGTAAAGTCATTCCCAACCACCACCATCCCCATCCTTTGCCATGGCCATGCCTCACGCAACCAGGAGGCAGAGTGCATCAAGCACTGATCCTTCCTACTCCAGTGAGACCCTCCTGTGCACCTCATCACCAGCTGACAAATCTAATGCCAGCCACTCTCTAGTGCAAATACCCAGCCTCTGATTGCATAAAGCTGTTGTTTTTTGGAGATGCCAACAAAAGCTCAATTATGGGTACAGCTGAATTGCTCTGCCACTCAGGAAGGCAAGGTCAGCCAAGGAAAACCAAGACATTCCAGGTCTGGTTTAATCCAAGTAAGTACCCAAGATCTTAGTACTCACCTGGACCTTGCAGGGGAGCGTGCAGAAGAGATGGTCCTCAGCACTCCATGGACACCAGGAGCTCAGGGTTTTCCATGGTACTTGGATTTAGCTCGGCAAAGCTGCAAGAAGTCTGAAAACCAAGCTAAAAACATGGGCCACAGATCAAGCCAGCAGGTAGATCATGGAAAGAAACACCCAGAGATACTGTCCCATAGCTTTTGCATAATTAGCTTTCCTGAATCTATATTTGAGCTAATTCCCTGGATTTCTTCTTCTGGGAATAAAATTCCTTCTCTTTCTTTTCTCAAGAGCTGCTCTAGGCTACTTTAGATACCGCATCCACTCCTTCTGCTCTGCAGGCATAGCCATCCTCAAATCCCAGCAGTTAACCCCGAGGAGCCCCTTTCTGATCTCCAAGTCTGGCACCCTGTGAAGCCAGGGCAGCTATAAAATTGATTTCTGCAGTCCCTGCCTGCAAAACAGAGCAGATCACATTTACCCATCTTGCTTTAAACACCCAGCCAAAGGCTTCCTATATATAACTGACGGAGACGGGCAGCACCTGCCCATGACCCAGCCTCCTTTGGCTTAAATCACCAGGGCTGTGAGAGCCTAGAGCAATTGCCTCCTCATCTCGGGTGCTGTGAGGAAGCCAGGAGACTGAGTTTATAGAAACCATGGGGAAGCAGTGCCCCACGTGTCCCAACCTGTACTCAAGTCCCAAAGTTCCTGACCTGCCATTTCTCCATGAAGCCAATGCATCCTTTCAGCTCAGGTTCAGTCCACACCATGATGACCAAGGTGGCAGCTGTCACCAGCTGAAATGAAATGAATCAAGCAGGTTGCTTACATGGATGCAGGGTTAAATTTCATAACCCTGTAGGCTCTCTAACATAATGATTGGAGCGTGGATAGAGGAGAACAAACAGTTCAGATGAACAGTTTATCTGATGAATTTAGCCTCTTCTCCTGTTTCTGCAATATCAGGTGGACAAATCCAATTTCCTAAAATGCATTTGTTGTTTGAGTTTATTTGACAAATACTTCTCCAAACAATTGCCTCTACATTCTCTTAGCAAATATTTTAAGTATGAACTGTGCTGTTTAGTGAATCCCTCGGCATTGTGCTAGTCCCTAGTGGAGTGGAAAAGTAAGTTTTCCCCCCAGTATTAGTTAGTTCTGCATTTCAAATTAAATTTTTCCCAGTTCTTATTCTTTTGCTGATAACACCAGATGATTTGGTGGTGCTTCTTAGGAAAGGAGCTGGTCAGTTGTCTTCTGATGAAATCAGATTTTGCTGGAAAGCAATAACCTATTGAGGGAGACACATTTCATCAGAAACACCCCACAGTCAAATGACTTGCAGCAGTGACAGCAAGGCTGCCTGCATGAATTCAGCTCTCAGAAATCCCTGCTTATTTTCTTTCCCAGGATATGGCTGTGCATTTGTGTCCATCACCCATCAGCTCCACATCTTCAGGCGAAAGCTGGAAACCTTTGAGCTGGGGAAGTCCTATGACAGGCATGGGTCTGGAAAACATGAGGGATCCAAAATAATGGTGTCCCAGGCATTTTTTGCCCCATAAGGAAGCCAAAGGGCTGAGGGGGACCTAACAGAAGCTTTCTGGTAGCTGCACGGGTATTACCAGAAGACGGAGATGGGACACAACAAGCTTGAACTGAAACAACCATATATAAATGACTGGGTGTAACAGTAGTGCCCATGTGGACAGTCGAATGGTGGTACAGGTTGCCTGGAGAGGCTGTGCAGTCTCCATCCTTGGAGGATTTCAAGCCCTGGTCTGATCTCCAAACTAACCCTGCTTTGAGCAAGATGTTGTACTAAAGACTGCCTGAGTCCCTTCCCACCTGAAATATTAGAGTCTGTGACTAGGAAACCTTTTACCAATGCAGATAAACACAACAAAAATTATGGTCATGTAGAGTTGCAGTAGAGTTTGAGGGATATAACATCACATCTTGGCAAAAGTTTGTTTCTAGAATTGCCTGATCATAGAATAATTTTAGAAAAAAAAAAAAAAGAATAATTTTTGGTCCAAACTGGACCAAAACCAACATTTGAAGAAATGCTGAGGGACCAACATCTGCATTTTAGCACTCAGCTACAAAGACACATCGTGTCAGACCAAGAGAAGAACCATTTCTAGGCCCCACAATTACAAAGAAAACCTCAAGAACTTTAAGAGTTCAACCAGAACCAGAAGGCAAATAAAAAGAAATCACAATTCCTTATTCATCAAATTCTTCTCCAATCTGTTTTAAGACCATGTCAGGATATTTTAGCACTGCAGGTATCAATAGTGGTAAAAAAAAAAAAATTACACCTGCAAATGTGACTTTGAAATTTGCTTTTCATGATTTTTTTTTCCTGCCAGTGAAATCTCATTGCTTGCATGTTCTTGGAAAGGTACCAGGGAAAGGTTGGGAATATCGCCCAAGCAAATTCACTTAAGAATTCAAACAAACACCTCAGGACACAATTTTGCTTTTGTCACCCAGCTCTGGAGAAAAGCTGAGCAGTGAGGAAGAGGGCAGTAAAAGAACAAATGCTTCATTAAACCTGTTTTCGGGCAGAACAACGACAGGCAACCTATTACTGGAAACATCCTTTCCTGCTCTTTAGTCAACCCAGAGCCTTTGAACGCCACATTGAGTTGGACAGCGGCCCCGTTATTTATTTTGTGTCTGGGAGGGACGCAGCCAGGACAACCCATCCTCTTGGGCTGCACACCAAGGCAGGAGGCAGAGGGAGAAATTTCACGCTCTCACTCCGCAAACTCCCACCTGCTGCCAAGATCAGCAAATGACACATGAGCACACCAGCCAGACAGACAAAAAGAATAAAATGGACTTTCTGAGACGCAGTGAATTCCTTCCCTGATCACCAGAACACTTCTTTCATCCCCCAAAAAAAGGCAGGGGGAGGAAGTACCAGGTGGTGGCTCTGGCAGGAGATTTTGGTTGTTGGTGGGTTTGTGTTGTTCTTTGTTTAACCTTCAGTGTCAAACATTCACAGGGCTGGGCAGGGA
>NW_010192293.1:34488-53456 GCF_000695765.1 Mesitornis unicolor
GGTTGGGGTTTTAACTCTTAGCTTCACAGCCAGGGCTCACTTTTGGATGTAGGTCCAGGTCCCCTCCTTGCCTCAAGGGGAGGTAAAACACCAGTGACCACGCTTCACGAACCACAGAGTTTTTCTAGGCTGGGCTGTCTGGAAGCTTTCCTGTGGAAAGTTGGGTTGTCATCCAGGCACGGAGCAGCACCCTGCCTCCAGCAAGCACCCAGACCTTCAGCTGAGGGCTCCCCACCTCCAGGGAGATGTTCAACACCTCCCACCAGCCCATCTCTGGGACTCACCGAGTTAAAAGAAATGGGACCTATAGCTCTGACAAGAGGTTTGTCCAACTCTCCGTCCCTAGGAAAGGCAGGTTTTCTTAGGTGCCTCGGAGAAGCCATGCTTTGCTCAAAGGGGCTGCAATTGCTCCTGGCTGTCCTCTAATCCCTGGCTCCATCTCCGACTCAGCCTGCTCTACAGAATCCTCCTTAATGGGCCGGCTCACACTAGCTACATGCTTTATATCTCTTTAGCTCCATGAGCAGATGGAGTCGAGGGACAGCAGGATTTATATTCCTTGCTTGAGTTGCAGCTTGGCTAGGTGGAAATAAAAAACGAGAAGGAATGAGGAAATGGCATCGTAACATCATTTACCTCGTGGGCTCCGGAGCCTCTATATTCTACCTGGGCAGTGTTTGCCATTGTCAGTATTAATCCCGTGCCTTCCTCCCCAGCTGAAGAGGAGGGGGCCAAGAGGAACAGTTCCCCTCCCCAGACCATCTGATGGATGGAAGGGAGCTTCCAGAAGCACAGTGAAATACTCAGAGGGCAAAGTCTGTGCATCAGAGCCAATTCATACCAGCAGATAATCTGGCCCAGACCATTTCCTTCAGGGCAAGCAAAAAGAAAACCAGGAAATGCTTCTGACCTCTGAAGGCTTTAAAGGAGTCAGAGAAAAGGAGGCAGGGGCATGAGAGCAATCAGGGAGATTGACAAGGGATGGGCAAAGAGTAGCACAATGGGCTCCTAAACTCCTTACCTTTCTCTGTGTTTCATGCAATCAAAGGGGAAAAGGAAAAGCAAGAGAAGGAGAGAATTATAATGAACGTGAAAGCTTCCCGGTTAATTAATTACCCCTTTTATTTTGTGAAAAGGAGGCCAGAAATATCCCCGTCTGCTCTGCTTGGAAGGCAACCCTGGCTCCTGCTCCAAACGGCCCCCGCCCCCCCCCACCACCCCGCCTGTGCATGGGGATAATTAATCCATTACGGGATGGAACATGCCGCACCGCCGTAAAAAAGAGAGATCTATTTCTCCTTTGCTCTTCCCCTCCTCCCCGAAGAGACATCTGAAACATATCATGTAATAAATATTTCTTGGATGGGAGGAGAGGTATTGTTCTCCTGCCGTGGAAACAATCCCGCCAGTGGGGCCAGCCAGGAGGGAGCAGGGCCGGATACTTCACTCGACAGCTCTCACCATATCCTGCATGGTGGGGCAGCCTCCAAAGGACACATTTTGCCATATTCCTTCTGAAAAGCTCAGAAGAGGGCAGGGTGAACCAGCTCTAAATAAAGGAGGCAAGCTTGGGACGCTCCCCGGGATAGGTTGTCCATTGCCTGTCTGGGACCCTTCACTCTACAGTGGTTTGGTACTCTCAAACCATGGCAATGGCAATGAGAGCAGAACAACCCACCCCTGCTCCCAGCATCCCATTTGCATCGGTTTATCAGAAATATTTCGTCTTTCTGCTGACATCCAAATATTCTTGGCATGAAGGAGCTGCTGACATTTATTCCTGAATTGCCACATTGGAGGAGTTTTGGCTAGGACTAGTGTTACATAGGAAGAGTGACGGGACCTTGCTGCTTGGTAAAGATATGTTTTCTACAGTCTATAAGTCTAGATTAGACTTGGGTCACTTCCTCTATTCATTTCCCTAGATGATTTTTTTTTAAGGCCTGTTCAAAGAAACACTTGAGCTCAGTACAATGTTCTTGATTGCAACCAGAACTGGTTAAAAAATGCTGAACTAATTGAAAGAAATTTTCTTTTTCATTCCTTCCTCCAAACATTTCCAGGGTTTTTTGGTCAGTGCTTGGAACTGTGAAACCCACCCTGGGCTCCACTGTACAACAGCAAAAGCTTTTTCCACTGTGTCAGCAGCATTCTGAAAGCCTGCGAGTTGATCTTACGGCTGCAAAATGACTTCTCTGTCTATCAAAGACAGAGGATGTCACAACACCTCTTTATGTTTCCCCCAAGACATCTCTCACACCAACATCCAGGTCGCAGAGAACGTTTCCCCCTACCTCTCCATCAGCACATGCTCTGAGCAGATCCCAAAGCTCTCTAGGAGCAGTTAACATCATTAAACCTATCTGTCGCATGGGGAAACTGAGGCACAGGGTGGCAGCAGCTTGCACAGCAGCAGAGACCTGCCCCCTCCCAAGTCTCCATATGGAGCTCCGCACACAAAACCACAACAGGGTGTCCTACCACCTGCTCCGCAAACCTCCACATCCACCTTCAAACGTGTTCCAGCCAGCACCCACCCCAACACCACGCCACAGACCAGCTGTTCCTCCACCCCATCCTCCTCTCAATGGCCGATTCCTCCTCACCAGCATCTTTCTCCGTGGCTCCCAGAAAGATGGCATATTTCATCTCAAACAAGCAGCAAAACAAACAACCACCCACCCAAGGCGCCCAGGCTCTCTGGCAGGGGGGGAGAGGTTTCCTCATTGCTCATTTTCTTCCCTGCCGAATTAATGCAAGCTAAACAAGCTTCTTTTTTCCCTGTGTGTTTCTCCTCCAAGCAGCTCCCCCTTTTCTTTCTTTTCCATTTCAACTACCTTGAGCAGAAGGCCCTTCGAGGCACCAGCAACTTCAAAGACACTGGGTCCAATGTGCGGCAAGCGATAAAAACCTACGCAGCATGTGTTGGGCAAATTAGTATCCCCTCCAGAGCCACCGGCTCCTCGGTCCCAGCAGCCCTATAATGAGATGTTCTACTGAAGGGGAAGGGGGGCTCGATGCAGAAAGGGGAGATGTATTTAATGTATGCAAATTGACTAGCATGCAAATTGCCACTAAGTTAAAAATAACACATTGCATGAGGAGTCCGTCTTTTAAAGCATTTGTTTACTCATTAGAGTAATATCTATTATCAGTCTCCTCGTTTCCTTCCGCATTAAGTGCTCGCTTTCAGGGAAGTTCGTGTTTTGCAGATCTAGGGGGGACAACTGCGATTTCCCACTTGATCTCAGCCACCCCACAGCAACACCAGTTCCTTCCCCTGCCCTTTCCTTCCTTCCTACTCGTGGGCTGCAGGGACTAACGTCACCTTTCCTCATAGCAGAGATGCTCAAAGAAAAGCCACAAACGTTTGAGGCAATGGTTGCAGATTAAGTCTTGGAAAGGAATTCAGGCACCGAAAGCCTTTGCATTGTCCAGGTCCCAGAGAAGCATGTTTTGGGGGGTCAATTTTTTTTATCATTTATTATTACTCAGCCAAAGATTGACCAAGTTACAGTGGTAGTGCAACCCTCCAGCACCTGCCAATAAGCAGGAGATTTATTACTTCACCAGTTAACTCTGCCCCTCTTGGGAACCTTGTTCTGTCCTGCATGTGGTAAGAGCTGTAAAAATCATAGGGAGACTAAAAGGAGTCTAACTGCAGCAATTAGCATTACTCATTTTATGTCAACCAGAATCCTAAATCAGCACACAAATGGATACTCACACCTCTAAGAACTGGGTTTATCGCTCAAGGGACAGTCAGGGAAAGTCTGTCCCGCCAAGAGCCAGACCTGTGTGGGTACAGCACTGGAAATCCATCCTCTTCACAGCCAAGGTAGATTTAAAGTGATTGGGTTAAACTGCATTAACCGCTGTGTGGACATGGTCACTCCAGATTCAAGCAGCTATTGCTCAGCTTGATGTGAGCCACTTCAATTTGACTTAATTCGCTACCCGAGTAAATAAGCCAAACCAAATAAAGGTTAATGACTCTGAATGAGAGCCTTTCCAGAAGCAAGTGATCCACTCAGAGTTTACCTATGAAGTCAACACAGTTTAACCACAGCCGACTGGCAGACACCATCTCTCATCCCTCTGCTGGGAGCTCCAGCTTGGTAGAGCTGTGGTATCAGAAGAGCCCCTCAAGTCTTGGGTGGGTGCAAGACACCAAGAATAAGGGATTGACCTTTAACTAAGGCAGGAGCAAAACTAGGTTCAGCTGAAGACAGTTGAAATTCAGGACTTGTCATGAAGACACAGGTCACCCTGCAACACCCAGCCTCCTTCCCTGGGGAAGGCTGGAAGGGACAAGCTCTTCAACCCTTGGACAATCACGATGGTACAACAGCGACAAACCCAGCTAGGATGTGCGTGATGGTAAATCAGCATCAGAACACAGGGCCACCAGTCAGCAAAATGGGATTAAACAGATTCATGCACAGTAGATTAAAAAAAAAAATCTAACAAACAAACAGAAAAACCTCCAGAGCTTACAGGAACAAGGCAAAGAGATAACTCCTAATACCTGTCTTCAATGACTGCAGATGCTGAGCACAAGGGCAGTGGATGGCAAGAGAGTCCAGATCCCCATGCTTCCTCCACAGGGCACCTGCTGATGATGAGGATGGAGGCAGAGAGCTGGGCTAGAGGAACCACCAATCTGGCTCAGCAAGGCATTTCTGGCTCAGTGAGGCGTTTCTGTCCCAAATGGCCTGGCTTGCAGACTGCTCCTCCCCACACCACTCCACTTCCAGGCCTTCTGCCCCCCAGCAGCATATCCCCACTGCTGCAGCAGGCAGAAGTCTCTTGCCCACTCATCCAGAAGAGGATGGAGAAGGGTACTTACATGACAGCAGCTGCTCTTTCACCTTTCCCTGAGCTCATCTAAGTCAGATGTTTCTTTCATGTGCTCCCTGGGCAATCTCCCTCTCCCTGCCCCTTTCTCCTTCTCCCGTTCTCCCTCCCCCACCCCCAGTTTGTCATTTCCAGAGACGTGGCCCCAGTGGTGACCGAGAGCTGGTGGCTGTCTGTGTCTGTCCCCAAGGGCCGAGATGAATGATCCTGCCAGGTGGTGCATTTCTCAGAGGATGAATAGCAACCAAGCCCTGAATCCCAATGAGCAGCCACCCCACCGCAAGGGTTCACCAATGTTTTCCCGGTGCCAATCACACTTAAATAGATGATCTCTCCCAGTCTGAAGCACCTGGGCTGCCTTCCTTTCTCATTGATGAAGCCCCAGCAGCTGCTGGTGAGAAAATGCAGAACAAGGAGCACTGTGGTCATTGCATGGTGCTACACCTGCTCCCCTCACCACTCAGGCTGAAGATACCTTCCCAAGTGAGGGAGCTTCTCTGAGAGCTCCAGGGCACAGCCTCATCCCATCCAGAGCTCATCTAATCCCAAGGGCCATTTAATGCATCTTGCTGTCTGCTATACCAAAGCAGTTGTTTAGCAGGCAGCTACCTGCAAGAGCTGCTGTTGACCTGTTGTCTGAAGACCACTTGGAGTTGTTAAGTGATTTGTTCCCCCATGGACTCTGTCCTCTATCAGCACTGTCCTGCTCCGATTCCTTGACCTAGCACACAGCCAGCCAGCTGCCTCAGGCCAAGGACAGACCAACCGCTTCACTCTGAGATGAATCTTCTTTTTTCCGATTCAGTAGTGCCATTGATTGCAGTAGGGGCTGCAATCTTGAGACTTAAAGGTTAGAGTAAGTTGACTGGTGAATTTGAGCTCATCCCAAATTAGGTAGCAGTATTAGGAATTCCTACTTTCTCCATGAAGTCTGTTCTCTGCAAGCATCACTGAACAGCCGGGATGCGCTCCCCACCAAACGGCACGAACTGGAATGCTTCCTAATTAACTGCACAGGAGAAGATAAAAATTCCCTGCTCTCCCCAATCCTGCAAAAGTCAGAGAGACAAAGAAAGCCACCGCACAAGCCTGACACCAGCGCAGGGGAGACGGAGCAGCCATGGTGAAACAGGTACCCACTAGCACAACAATTGCAGCTTAATCATCTAGGGCATGTCAGGTGGCCATTTCTATGAGGTGGAGCACACCCACAGGACCAAATAACAGGGCCTGAAAATGAGAAGTGTCACAGCTTGAAGCACAGAGATATTCTCTGCCAAACTCTAATTGCAGGATGCTGGGCAGCAGGCGGGACGGCCAAACATCTGGCAGAGCCAACCCGGTCACCTCCAGGCCTGCTGTTACATGACCCGGGCACCTCAACCACGGCATCCTTTTCCAGATCCATTAATTCCTGCCAAACATAGCAACTCTGAAGAAGGGCAGAGAGGAAACAACACAGCTTGATAATGCCCATCGTACCTCGCAGCCTGGAGCCTGTGCCGAGCTCTCCACTGGCCCCACACCTAATTCTCAGCTGCTGGATTCAGAGAGGATCTTATTTTTGAAAGGATCTGCTACAGCCTGTGACCTTTCGCTCGGGATCATGAAGGTCAGAGCTGGACGAGACGCCAGGCTCCTCGCAGCTTTCATTTCTCCAGCTCCTCACTGGAGCTGTTTCATCCCAGCTGCTCTGGTTGCAGGAGTTGTTGCTCAGTTCAGGTCCCAGCTTTCCTTCCCGCTGCCCAACCACCACCTGCCTGCTATGATGGGGAAATCAAGGTACCACAGCTGTAATGAATTATTGCTTACAAAAAAGTGAATTGTGCCCTGAAGATCCAGGGTGAAGTGACCTCCATGAATATCTTCACACATGCTTCCTTTGAGGATTCAGTGTCTAAGCACCAAGGCTGCGCGGTAAACCAGAGATTAATGCAGAGCAGAACAGAGTATTTCTAGGTGAGAATACAAAGCAGAACAAAGGCTACCTTGTCATGTCTTCAGTTCCTTTCCCATACTTTTATTTATTTTATTTATTTTAGGAGAAACTTCTTGTGCCCAACTCCAAGCTTTCAACCCTGACTTTGCAAAACACAGGAGGACTGTAATAGCCTCCCTCTGTGGCAGGAAAGCAAAGCTCCTGGAGAGTCCAGTCCCCAGCAGACTGACCCTTAGTGGGAGCCAGGGACAGCATTTTGGGGTCACTGTTCCGCCAAGCTTCAAAATGTGACCAGAGAAGCAGAGCCAAGAGCACAGGAAAGCAGATGCATGGTGAGGTTTCACATAAGGTGATTTATGTGAGTCCTTCTTGGCACAACACCCTCTGCATCTTCCTCTACTTATAAAACACTCTGAAGGCCAGGCAAAAGCAGTTGCTATAGAGCATGGTTTTCCTTTCAGAAAAAAATTTTCAAGGTCTTCCTCTTGCATAAACGCAGCACAGAATCATCTCCAACAAGCTGCTGGTAGATGTTCACGTGCACTGCAATAAGCCACAGCAGAGAGCTGCCACCACACTTTGGGGCCAAGCAAAGTACCCTCACTAATGAAAGCAGGTCGTCAAATTGGCTGCCCAACAACTTAATTTTATTGAGCTTTTCCCGTCCATGTTTCACAGTCAGGCTGCTCAGGGAAGTGGCGGAGTCACCATTCCTAGAGATGTTCAGAAAACTTGTAGACGTGGCACTTTGGGACATGGTTTAGTGGGCATGGTGGGGTTGAGTTGATGGTTGGACCTGATGAACTTAGAGGGCTTTTCCAACCTTAATGATCTGATGATTCTATGCACACTGCAGAGTATCTATGGCAAAAGTATTTAATTAAAATAAAGATTTTGAAGCTTTTGTGGTTTTAATGGACAAGAAATGAGGCATCGCTGACACTGGAGCATCTCTGATCCATGTGAGGAGGTACCAGGTTGAGGTGACCCACACAGAAAATGATGTCAGGAGGCCTTGCAGCTGCAGGCCTTTGGGACAGTGGCTGTCTGCAGCACAGGTTGGGTGCTGGCCAGATGGTACAAGAGGAATACAGAAACACAAATGTGCTCTTGTCTGTTTTTTAAATGACAGCAAAGGGTAGAAAGTGCTCTCATGAATTTCTTGCATGCCAATACAGTGGTGGGTTCTGACCTACTGACATTTCTGCAGGCCTGCGAGTCGTACGCAGGGGCTGCCACTTTAAATTGAAATTTTTTCTATCACAACAGCCTGGTATTTTTTTGCTTGTAAAGAATAAATATTTACAAACCTTAACTCTCGCCAACAAAGGCATTCTGTTCCAGAATTTTCTTGGGTTTTTGTTCTGTTTTGAAACAGTTTTAGAAATCATTGCCCAGCACTTTAATTTCTGTTATTGAAACAAGCAACACAGTAAAAAGCTACACAAGGGAGGGGTTGGAACACAGGAGCTCGCTGTTGACGTGCAAGGGTTTTCAGCGACGCGCTGGAAAACAGCTGAGAGCATTTGCAGGAAACACGAAGGATAATAGCGCAGTAACTCCAGACAAGGACAGGTCACCAATCTGTAGGAAATACGTTCTCTTGGTAAGCCAATGGCAGTTCAACAATTTCATGCAAGCACATGTGAGGTTGTAAGACAAAACCAAACAAGATTAAAGACACCCTCTCAGTGCTGCAGCACCTCTCCTCCAGCCAGAGGAGCTGACTCCACACTACTCAAACATGTAAAGAGCTGCAAAGACCGAGCCCAGGAAAGAAGCAACCAGCTCACCACTTAACAAACATTTGTCAACCCCAAGCACTCAACAGCCCACACGCACGCAACATCATCTCCAAGTGCAGTGCACTTCACTGGGTTTAGCAAGCTCTGTTTGGGGCAGTGAGCAGAGGTCAGGGTAGACATCTGAATAAACATGAGCTTCCAGCACCAAGCCAAGGCTAAGCATGCTTTCTGTGCCCACCGGAGTACAAAGGGAGTTGGATTTCACATCGCTGCCTGGTGCTGGCAAGAACATTGTGTCCAGTTTTTGTATTCACAATCCAAAAAAAAAAAAAGTGTCAGAAATGGAGAGTTCAGATAATAGCTACAATAATAATTTAGAGTGGGAAAAAACAGCGTTAAGGTGAGAACCTTAAGGAGTTCGGTCAATTTTGTTTCCTAAGAAGCAGGTTAAAAAGGCAGCTTAACTCTGGTCCACACTTTCCCACACAAAGCAGTTGCTGACATTAGTGGCTATTTAGTCTTGCTCACTGCAATCCAACAGCCAGAGGCTGGAGCTCAAAACATTTAAAAAATAGAGTTTAGGTGACAATTGTCACCATATGGATCTGTGAGATTTAGATGTCTTTCTAGAAGAGATGTTCCCACTCAATTGGTCATGCAACCAAAGTTTCGGGGTATTCTCCTGCCTGGAGAATGGTTATGGTCAAGCATTGAAATGGGCTGCACAGGGAAGTGATGGAGTCATCATCCCTGGAGGTGTTCAAAAAACGTGTGGATGTGGCACTTGGGGACATGGTTTAGGGGGCATGGTGGGGTTGGGTTGACGGTTGGACTTGATGATCTTAGAGGTCTTTTCCAATCTTAATGATTTGACGATTCTATGGTGAGGCCAAAGCAGCTCTGCCTGATTTCCCCGAAGACCCATCCCTCACCCATCCCAGCTCCAGGGATGACAGTGAAGACCAGTTCAGACCCTACACAGCTTGCCCAAGGCATGATGAGGAGGCTGCACAGACCACATGGCTGCAGCAGTCTCTGCTTTCTGGATGTTTGTTGCAGGCACACAAGCGGGCAAGCAAGGACATGGGCATGGCTGAGCTGCTGCAGGACAGCAAAGGGAAATTTGAGAGAGGAGGAGACCTCCAGCATGTCTGCATTACAGTCACTGCCAGAAGGGAGCAACCAGAACGGGTAACCTGGCAGGTCCTGTGGACAGAGAGATGGAGAGACCAGGCTGGGAGCAACGAGATAAATACTGGAGGTAGATGAAGCATTGCATACCCACACACAATATATAGCTGCTTGACTCTATTAGGTAGATAGATGGCAGGGATTTCAAGAAGAGAAATAGATTTTTTTTACTAAGCTAATTAGCTAAAAGGGCTTGTCTGGAAATGCAGGCCCCATTGTGTCTGAAGTCTGCTGACACACGGCTCAGAGCAACATTTTTCTTCGCTGTTATTACTCTGCCTCCCAGAGCATCCCTCACCAACACAGAGGGGGACGGTGATCTCTGCAGCAAACCACTGGCACCCAAGCCACCCAAGAAGATGCTTATGTGACACAGTAAATACACATGTGCAAAGACATATTCAGATGCACACACTTGCATGTATATGCAAGCATCTACATACACAAACATACATTACCTATAGATATATTATATACGCATATGTATTTATAAATATAAAAAATAAAAACAATGCAAGAGTAACGTTGGCAATCAAAACCAGTTTGCTGCTTTGCATTAGCCTGCCCCTTAATTTAAAAGCAAAGCAGGGGGTACTCAATGAAACAGAAAGGCTGTAGATTTGAGAGAAATAAAAGAAAAATACGACCTGACCGAGCACAGTCACTTCTGGAATCCACTACTCCAGGAAGTCACGGAGACACACACCAGTGGAACAGACATTTTAAAGGACTGGATAATTTTATGAGCATTAATAACATTTGCAGCTATGCAAGCTAATAAAACGTTACAAGGGTAATCAAACTTCATGCTTCAATGTGTAAGTTGATCACCTGTGAGCACTGGGAAGGAATTTCCTCTCTGGTGCTGTTGCATTGAGCAAGTAGCCAGCTGCACCATGGGGGTGCTTTCAATAAACAAATAAATAAATAAAAATTAAAAATCAGTGTCATTGCTGCAGCCACTCTGTCTTTAATTTGGGTTTCTCCTTCTGCAGTAGGTAGCACCCACCGAAGAGGCAAAGCTCGCAACATCAGTGACAATTTTGCTGTCAACGACAAGGTATCTCGGTATGCCACAATCCAAAAATGGTATCACTTTACTCTTGGAGGGTTGTTCCTCTATGCTGGCAGCAGGCTTACACCAAGCTTAACCTGTCATTCCAGGACCACAGAGCCTGCATTTGCTCTTTACTGCTTCCACGCAGCACGAGTTGCATTGGCCAACAAAGCACTGGCTCTTCCATTAACATTGCTGAGCCCCACCACAGAAGAGGTCCAGGTATTACCAGACAAACTTGTCAGCTTTTGAGCTATCTCTATCAATTCAAAACTACCCAATATGTTATTTATAATGTTTGAGAAGCAATCTTGGTATTTCCAGTGTTTGCTAGTATCAGAAGTTGATGCCTTCATAATTAGTGAACTGGCAGAAGAGGCTGCAATCTGCTGTCACAGGCTTTGCAAAAGAAATGACAGACTTTGCTCCTGTGCCTACCCTTCTGTTCAAGGGAGTCCAGATACAGGTCATCCAGCTGGGGAGGGGGCTTAAGGGAGGATGGGACAGAGCAGAAGTGTCAAAATAACCCTTCCACTTGAAAATAATCAGCACAGGGGTTTACAGATAGAAGTCCAAAGGGCTGAAGAGGACTGTGTGCTCCCATGCTTGGTGAGAAGCCACGAAAGGCACGGTGGTGCTAGCAATCAAGCAGGAGACCTCTTCCAGGAGCCATCGCTCTCCAAAACAGAGAGAGCTGGAGTATATTGGCAAAGCATTTGCTCCAAGCTCTCCACCAACTCACCACGGTTAGACCACAATAGGGTTTAGTGTGCTCTCCTGTGAAGTACAATCCTTGGGAATACAGGATTACAGCCCCCCTGCTGTACCCCCCCTCCATCCAGCCATCTATTCTGGTTAAAAAAGCCATGCTTATTGCCATGGTAACTGAATACCAACCTGAATCGTTCACTAAATTCGAGCAGCCTATGCCCAGGCCTGGCTTCGCTGCCTGTGCTCCACCTGCCCTTGGGAGCACCTTTTCTTAGGTCCAAGAGCAGAGCCTTCATTTTCCTCAGGTTCAAGAGCAGAGTCTTCCCTTTCCTCATACTCTGTTGGAAGAGGCAGAACACACTTCCCTGGGACAGGAGGAAGAAACATCTCATTAGACTCAAGAAGTGCATCACTTATCTCCTGGGGGCTTTTTTATACATGGTTCCCTCATTTAAGCAGAAGGTATGTTCCAATGGGAACCATGAAGATCAGCCAGCCAACCTGGCCATTCACGTGGCTTGGCCCATATCTCCTCTCCTTCCTATGTGTCTTTAGAGAACATCAGTTTGATGTTCCTTTGGGAGAGAAAAGGATTACATGTGTCAGTCACCCTTTCATCCCCTAACAATCATTCTCACCTTGAGGTGACCTTCAGACCACAAAACCCATATTTTTCTGAATACACAGCATCTGAGAACTATGCTCACTGCCCTCCAAAGACCTTTACAAATTATGGTCCCTCTTCAGCAGCAGCAGCAGTTGGCCCAGAACAATACGTCCCGAGAAATCCGTAACTTCCCCCATCAGGACAGGAAAGCACTTTAAATCACAATTAGAAGACCACTGTCATCAGAGACTGGAGCTGACAACACGTGTGGTGTCATGCACATGAACCCCAGCACAGTGACAACAGCCACGGGCCCAGATAGATTTTAAAATCCCAGGCAATAAAGTATGACATCATGATGATGTCATGGAAGGAGAAATTTAATTCCCACCTCGGAGGCTATCAGTTACTCTTTTATTCTAAAACCTGTCATTATCTGCATGAGCAATGAGCAGAATCAATCATTTCCACAGGTCTTTATGGCCACCATAAATTTTGAACACTTATATCTCAGCCACCTTCCCATATACATACGAGCCCATCTGTCGGTTCCCGCGTTGCTCCCTCAACATCCTGGCACTACAAAACCCACAAGCACATTTCAGGCATAATCGCAGCAAATAAAAGAAATTCATGGCCAGCATGAGATCAGATGCATTTGGCTTTGGGGTGTTCAGATACCTGTCGGCTCTGCACATGGCTCCCTTCGCTGCCGTGCCGGCACAGATGGGCATAAGGTAGACCAACCTTCTGACACTTGCATGA
Source organism: Mesitornis unicolor (assembly GCF_000695765.1). Taxonomy (NCBI): domain Eukaryota; kingdom Metazoa; phylum Chordata; class Aves; order Mesitornithiformes; family Mesitornithidae; genus Mesitornis; species Mesitornis unicolor. The sequence goes on from NW_010192293.1 coordinate 47,361, forward strand.
CCTTTAAAAGTCATTTTAAAATCTATTTTGACACTCCAAGACAGATGCTGCAAGAAGATCGTCCGTTGCAGGCTGCCCATCTCACCCCCCTCTCTGCCAAGGCACATCACAATATATGTTAATAAAGCATTATTTTCACATATCTATAAGGCACGTAGCACAGCAGGGTACATCAGAGACAGAGGTGAACATGCTCTGCCAGTGCAGTTGAAGCAGGTGGAATATTTTGGAATGTTTTTATGAGCAGATGATACTAACGTGGCTACTCTCACAAATATGATCTGGCTCATGCAGTCTTACAGACAGGTAACTCGGTCTTCATAAGACCTCCAGCAGTGATAAGGGATGGATTTTTCATAAGATTCTTGATATAGAAGAGGTGCCCTTTGTCTCTGCCTCCTGTATGTTATTTTACCCACTCCTGTGAAAAACAAAGCACTGACACAACCCGATAGGCATCTCCTAGAGTATCAGAGCATATCAGAGACCTCTTGACTGTGTTATTTCCAGTCATAAGCTAGGAAATTTCTCCATTGCAATGAACTGCCATTTCCAATTTCCTGATCTCCATGGTATTAGGTGAGGCCAAACAGCCCCATCTTTACCAGATACCTTGGAGATACAGAAACAGCCTTCTATTTGCTCCCACCCAGTACAAAAGCTATGCTGCTATGTTACTGGTGTGGTGGGGAAATCACTGCCAGCTGCTGGGGCCTTCTAGATATCCTTGATTCCTCAAAATTCCTGGCTAGGATGCTTAATGGCAATGCCTTTAAGGGGGTTGAGTTGATAGTCATCAGACATGGTATCAAGTTTTGACAGATCTTTAGCTGTTGATGTACGGAATAACCTTGGTGATGCATAATCCCCTCAAAAAAGATATCACAGAGATAGTTGGGCACAAAATACTCAACTTCTGCCAAGGAAAGCCTTGGTATCAATATCAGCTGGATCGTAGCTCAGTGCGGGGTTCAGCTCATTTCTGAGATATTTTGGAAGATAGTCTCTACACAATCTGCATTCATTTCTTCTGCAGAAAGATCAAGGGTAACACCAGGTTTTGGAGATGAAAGAACTTCACAAGTCACCTTCTCTTTTCTCACCGGCAGTGAATAACCCAAAGAACAAAGCAACCTCATTTAGGCAGGGCTGTTGGACAAGTCACTTTTGAGGGAATCTGGGGAAGGCTGTTGGTATTCAGGAGGGGCAAAGAGCTGCTAAAATTCCTCACATAACAGCCTACTTCAATTCTCAGGTCTTGCAGCCACAAAAATCACTGTATCATTTCAGATCTGCACCTCTGATTACTTGCAGACTTTCTGGAAGTGTGACTTCGCACTAATATCCAGCACCGAGAATGATTTTTAAAAGCTTGTGAGTTTTTCTTAGCCCACTTTCCACGGTCCTCATCAGTAACACACGATTAACAGATAAATTTAGGCAACTTCGGAGACAGCAGCCTGCGTGCAACACTCTCCATACTCAACACAGCTAACACGCAGTACAGCTACATGCACGCCAACCAGGAGATATAAAAATGGGTGAGGGACTGACTGTATTACCTAAAAGTTGCTGTATAAATGCAGCTCAGTGTTAAACATTCAGAGCTTATGCGACCATCGGGCTAGGAATTACTGAATTTGTTACTGCTTCAAGTATCATGACAGGCATTGAAATAAATCTCATTTATATGACATACAGTCATCTAAAAATGCCTTTTCATTTTTTTTTCTCCCCAGAAATTCTTCTCAGATGTCAGTGTGCTACACATGGCTCCATTTTGAGACCTCTCCAGACTGGAGATCAGGCAAGATATACAAGCCTTTCAGCCTGCCAAGTTTCATACTTGTTAAGATTAAGCCTGAATTCTGCACATTTTCTATACAGTGCCTCCACAAATGGGATTCAGGAAGGCCTCTTGCCACAAAATGTTGGCTGCATTGCTGAAAGACCTGGTCCTAAGGCAAAAGCTTCACCGCATCGCTCTTCCCTTATATATTTAGGAAGGGGACACTGTGCAAGATGCTGTAACTGGGTCTCATCATGTCTACCCAGCTAAGAAAACCACCTGTTACGTTTCTCCATCTCAGCACCACATTTGCTACCACAAATTACAGCTCAATTAATCTTTCCTGGAATCTGTCACACGTCTCCATAAGAACACAGTCCCAGCTCCTGCGCTATCCAGGCAAGTTGTGGCAGTAAACAGAAAAGCTTAATTGGAAAAGAGGGGAGATGCTATTTCCTGATATTAAAAATATCTGACACTTCCAGGAAATAATGGTATAAATAGAAAATGAAACCATTCCTCCTCCAAAAATATTTCATAATTACATGTCATAAAAATAATTAGGTTATGGTGAATTAGTACAAATGTTTACAACAAAATTGCCATGCAAAACATTATGGGTAATAACATGCTAATTGCTGTAGAAGCAAAAGCTGATTATGTTTCAGCAATATTAAAAGTTGCCAACTCGGCGCTTCTATCCAAGCTTCGATCTCTCTCGGCAGCATCTGGGGACAGCAGGAAAACCAGTGATGAGTGAAGTAGGTGGCAGGTAGGCCAGGTTTCCTGGAAAGCCAACACCGGATAACGCACTGGCAGCATGAGCAGACGATGCCCACATCCACCATCACTCCCTGAGTGCTACTTGACAAACATGGAGCAACAGGCGCCCCTGGCGCAGGGTGCAGCATGGTCAGGACATCATGGCTATGACCTGCAGACCTCCGCTCTGCCCAGCATCACAAGGCACGGGAGGGGACTGCATACCTGTTTTGAGGCAACCCCACAGCCGAACAAGAACAGAGGATGAGCCCGATGATTTCTGGGGTGGATGCCCTTGATCCAAGATGTCTCAGAAGAATTGGGGTCTGCATATTTCTAGAGCTTGGGTAGAGGTCTTTAAACTTCCAAATAAATCCATCAACTTCTTGATGGGTCACCCTCACTTGTCACCAGATGCAAGTAACTGCTATCTTTGAAGGTCCGCTAGGTAAAGTTTGGATGCATTAGTCGAAGGTGTGAATTTAAAGTAAATTACTTCAAAGTTAGTAAATCCCTACAGGATGCCCTCATTCAGAACTGAAGTGACATTAATTGGGTTTACCAAACTAATTTCCAAAGCAAATGACGATAAACCGGATTACATTTGAATGAGGGCGTTCACATAGAAATTTAATGCGGTTTAACTAATCTTCTTTAAGAGCAAATTTGGCTTAAATCCCCTAAGTGCCCCATATCCCAGTTTCCCCCCAGGGGAGGTGCCAAGTTTTACTTTTGAAGACTTCATCATCTCTGTCCCTTTTATTTTTAGGTTGGAAATAAGGAGTTTTCCCAAAAGGCAAAAATTGTGGCCTGACACCCACACCCTGCACATCTCCATGGACTTCAGCAATGCCCCTCCTCATCCCAGGTTTGCACATACTGAATGAAAGTAGCCATGGAAATTATTATTTTTATTTCCCCCCCTCAAACAAAGCTTTTTTTCAGACATTAATTCTGATGCTGGTTAATGAGAGGCTGTGCTGTGAGTAGGCTCTGCAAGCGGCTCAGAGCCTGCTCAGCATTGTGGCGTTAAGAGCGGTGTTCGGCGGCGCGGGAGCACGGCCATCTGCTGCACCCCATTCATTATGCGCTGAGCAGCTCCCAGCAGAAAGCAAAGATGGAGGTAAACTCGTATTTGGAAACAAAGGAGGGCTCTCGCCATCCTAATTAGCGGCAGGTTGCTGAGCGGGGCGGCGGGAGGCGAAGGTCACTTCCCACAAGGCTCTGCTCAGGATGCCAAAACACCCACTTAATTCAGGCGGCTCAGCGGGCAGAGCCAGGCCAGAGCAATTACGCTCCCTGCATTTCCCTAAGGAAGAGTTTAACAATGCGACTCCTAGAAGAAAAAGAAAAAAAAAAAAGACTGCAGGAGCGCTTTATTCTGCCACCTTGGAGCAGGAGGAAGCACAGCCCGCCCTGCCTTCAGCTCCCGAATCTCTTTGTGCCTCTGCGCTGCCAGGGAAGCATGGAGGGTTGGGTTTGGTTTGGTTTGGTTTGGTTTTCTCCTTTAAGAAATGAAAGAGCAAATTTTAACATTTAAAAAACAAAGACTCCAAAAACCCACAGACATGAAGGCCCTTTGTAGTGGGTCATACTCCCTCCTAGTGCTCCAGGTTTCCTTCCAGATGCTGTCAGTGAGAGTTAACCTTTAAAGGAGCCAGCAGAGCATCAGCTCTGGGAGCCTTCCTGGGACATGCAGCGCCTCTGCTGGGACATCGCCGAGCTCAGCCCAGGAATCCAGACCTTCTGCTCAATGATTCACTGCACCCCGGCCGCCCCGCACAGATAGATCCTCCAAAAGGTCAAAGCATCACTTTTAACCTCCACTGATATTTCCTCCTGGGTGATGTTCACCCACACCTGCCCTCCTGCTCGTGCCCCTCACAGCTCCATGCCACAGTGACGTTCCCTTGAGAAGGGCCTGCATGGCCATTGATGTCTTCTACCCATGGCAGGAGCATTTTCCAGGGATGCTCCATAGGAGCCCAGCATCCTTCATCCCTTCCAAAGCCTCCAGAAAGGGGAAATTTTGATCCCATTCAATGAGAATGTAAACCAGATTATTTTTTAGTTATTATTTTTACCCCTGGTAAAATTGTCATCCTTATTAAAATTATTTAATTGCTTAAATGTTTATTTTCAGCAAATGGAGCTGGTTGCGTGTTTGCCATGGCATGGAGCAAGGGCCACTGGACTGATGGGCACAGAGCACAGGCCTCAACTGTGTGCCACCCCTGTTTGGGCACGGGCTGGAAAGCCTTCATCTGCCCTGGCAGATCTCCTGGCATCCGGTTTGTTTTGCCGATCTGGGAGGCTGGAGCTGAACGGTGTTTTTTCTTCTTGCTCAGATGTTTGCCAGGTCCCTTCTGAGAGGGTTTTACCTGTAGGTCCAGCCAGGCCTGCCAGGAAATAAGAGTGGTTCTCTAGGGTGTGTGGGTTGTGGGGTTTTTGCCACAGGGATGTACAGTTCTCCACTAAGCATGTGAGCCCATCATGCCTCCATGGTGCATATCAAAACGCTGAAGCATCCCATTTGCTCTCTGGCTACAATGCTGGTGACTGCTCCACTGGTGGATCCCATTGAGATGTCAGCTGCTGCCTCTGTTTCTGTCACTGGGGTTTTTTCTCCAAACAGTAGTCAAGTGACCCAACCCACAGGCACACGAAGCCAACCCAGGGCAGCAGCACTGCCATAGCACCCCCACACATGGGGCAAACGCCCCCCAACATCCCAGGCCTCTGCCAGTCCTGGTGGCAGTCAGCTACAGTCCACCATTCAACAGCCACCAAAACCACAGTGAGGGCATCCACATGCTGGGCCGTTTGCCACTTCCCTGCACTCAACACCAACTCATAAAAGCAATGAGTATCTCAACCAGCAATTCAACAGACAACACTAGCGCTCTACAGCCTCCTTTCTCCTGACACTCGCTGCTTGCAGAGCCAGAGTGAAGAGCTGCTTACCTCTCCTCTTGTCCTCCTCCACATCTCCAGACATTTTAGCTGCTCCCTTTTGCTGTGCAGGGTGGTCCTTCACCCATTTTGTTCCTGGTCCCATGCATTGTTGGTGATCACTCAAGAGGCAAGAGACTGCTCTGCTCACCAAACTCACATGGTTGTTTTTAAGAAGTAGACCCCTCACACCTATTGGCATTAAGGACAGGATGCCTGCAGTCTCCAAACCCTGAGGTGGAAGGAGATCCCAGTCTTCAAGGACCAACACAACCCTCCACCCTCATGGACCTTCAGAGATGCCCCTTCCCCTCCAACCACTCCCCCCCTCCCAGCAATTAAACCGTTGCAGCCATGGCTGGGCAAGAAAAATGGTGTTTACTGGGATGGCTTTCCTGCATGCACAACATAAAGCAAATGGCCAATTGATATGGCTGCCTTACCTGATGGTTTTATTTCTTTTATCCCCTCACCCTCACTTTTAATTTTGCAGTGCACTGGAGCTCTCGGGGCTCACACCGTGGTGATAAACCAACAGATCTCCATTAACCCATGGGCAAGAGCAAGAATTCGCCTTTTCTCTTTCTCTTTCC
>NW_010192293.1:53487-60860 GCF_000695765.1 Mesitornis unicolor
CTTTTTTTTTAGAAGTCTCCCTCTATCAATATTTGATGAGGGTAATTTCAAAGACTTGTTTAGTATGATCTCCACATAAGGAGCCCTTCAGAGTGTTTATCACGTTCGAGGTATAATTACATTCAAATCCTGAGACGCAGTTGCCAGGGTTACAGCTGCCGGTGGCTCCTCCAGCTTTTGTGTCTCTGGAGGTTCGCACCGCCCCCTGCACACGCCCTGTGCTCCTTGCGCCTTTGGCTGCCGTGGTCAGAGAGGAGGATGATGGGGAGGGTATGGACCAGCGGTGGCCAGACCAGGCACCTCCCAGGACGAAGGAGAAGTCATCATCACCACGTGGAGCACATGGACAGTGATGGTGGATGGGTCAGGAATGGGGCAGAGGGAGAGCTGAGCAAAGGGTTATACACTGACAGCAAAAATGAGTAAGGATCTTGATGGCTGTGGAAGGTCCATGGATGAAGAGATAGCAACATCCCTCCTTCAGCCCTTGAGTCGCAAGTCAAAATGAAATCTAAAGAGCAAAGACATGAATTGCTGGGTGTAGGGGGCTGCATAATCCCAAGGGAGAGACCCAAAAGAGGCCAGTGCTGCTGCCACACCAACTTGGGGCCTCCTTGGTCCCCCTTGGACCTCCCAGCCCATCATTGTGAGGGACAGGGTGACCACACAGCCCTTCCAGAAGCACCTCTGGTCTAACCAGGCCAGGAGAAGCCTCCCAAGAGGCACCCAATGCCCAGGGACACCTGCTCTGTGTGCACAAGCTCCATCCAACATGTCCTTTCAAGCATTCCTGGCATTACCCTGGCTTAAAGCATATACATATATATAAGTCTATAGGACTTTGAGATCTATAGGTCAATACCAGTACTTAATGGGAGGTTAATAACAACCACCATAGACCAGGCAACCCAAGGCAGAGCTGTTCTCCCCTTCTGCCCAGCCTCTGATGCTGAACAGTGCTGCCCAGCCACATTTAACTCCATTTGCTGGCCTCAGGACAGGCAGAAACCCAGCTTGTACCTCGCCTTTCCTGGCCAGCCTCGGAAAATGCGGTTTTACCCATACAGCGAGGAACTGGAATTGAATTGCTTTTGTTCTAGTTCCAATTTTAAATAATATGAACCTGCGTACAATAAGCAGTGTTATCACTAATCCTCACCATTGAGCCTGAAATAAGCTTACAAACCACGCGGCAGTCACTGTGGGAAGAACAATTATCCTAACAAAGGACGGAGAGGGGGGAAACGGCCATGAGCTCCTTGGGTTATACGGAGGGTGAACATAATAGTTGTCAATTCACAATAAATAAATAATACAATTTAAAAAAAAACCCACCCTAAACAACAACAGCAGTGTGAAGGCCTGGTAAAATATTTACAAATATTTCAATAATAGAGAAAGCTACCCGCTACAGTCAATGGGTTGTAAAACAAATTCAGACAGAAGCCATTGTTTACCCCTAAATCAGTGCTAACACACTGGCAAATGGGATTATCAGCATTCGGCAGGGAGGGGAACCATCAGCATCAGCATTAGCATTCATTACCGGTGGGCTCCGCAAAGGCTCTTTTGGCTGCAGGTTCATTTGTAATTATTAAAATGCATCTTGTTAGCCTGCACTGAGCAAGCAGCAAGTCCCAAATTTCTGGGTATACTGGTATGCAGTATTTACTTTGATTTATTATGTGTATTTTACGTATTATTTTATGGTGTCAATGCCACTGTGCAAACAAGAAACCCGTCTCAAAGGCACCAAATAAAATATGGCTGAGCATTTAGTGTCACCCACGCACTTGGAGCTGGTACCTTCCCTGTTCCTAGGGGAAAGCTTTGACATCAAGGACAAGCAATCAGAAAGCTGGTAGCCATGGTGCCTCTTCCCATTGCCAGGCATGGGGAAGGGACCGGCACAGCACCTGGGGGTACCCCGAGGGGTAAGCAATGATTGAGGAATGAAAGGCAGAAACCAGACCTCCTGAGCAGTGCTGTCACCCAAAATATAGAGAATTGACAGAAAAACAGGAAGGGAGAAAGCCACAAGAGAGCTTGCAGGGCAAGAGGTGGGCACAGCACAGCTCATCTCACTTAGCCAGGAGAAAAGCGAGGGCAAAAACACACAAGAAACCATGAAGCAGCAGTGCCCAGGCTGGAGGCTGGGGCTTTTGAGGAGAGGAGCCCTGCCCTGGACACAGCTGCAGGAAAGCCTGGGGGCTGATGGTTAAAGGGACCAGCACCGGGAGAAAACAGAGCCACCTCACCCAAAATTCATGTCCCCATTCCTAAAGCAGAGGGCCAGGCAGAGAGCTGATCTTGAGTGTTTGCAAGTACCAGGGAGGGAGGGTGAAGATGCTGGGATGAAGGTCCGGGGCGGTGTAAAGAGCACTGCTCCGTGGTGGTACAAGGGATGCTTATCAGAGGGAGGGGACAGCAGCGAGGTGGCCACCGGGCATGTCTGAGCATTCACATTACACGCAGGGCTTGTAAGGGACAGGACCTGACATTTAACGCCTCTGCTTGAAAAGTGCTTGACATTCCCGATAAGGGGAGCAGCGCAGTTGGGCCTCCCGCATCACTGGGAAAGCTCCTGCTCTGCTGGAAATGGCCTGACTGTCCCCCCAGGATGGGACATGGATCACACGTGTGGAGCACACAACCCAGAAGAGCCGAGGTTTGATCTTATCTGGAGCTCTGAGGAGCTGCTGCTGGAAACATAGAGGTCAGTGCTGGTTCCTCTTTTGGAAAGCTGTGCTTTACAGCGAGCTGGGTGGCAAGAGTTTTATTTTAAAGGTCCTGGCAAGGCTGGGCTCGGGAGGGCTGATGGTTAATAACACTATGCAATGGTATTGGCACCACATGTGAATAAAAACACATTAATAAACCCCACGACATAAATATCTTGCCTGGCGAGGAGGGACATGAGCAGTGGCAGGGAAGGGAGCAGACCCCGAGGTCTCTGGAGCGCAGCAGAGATCCCTGCACTCTCACCCATCCATCCAGCTGTATTGTCTCGTAATTACATTAAAATAACACTCTCCCAACTCACTTTTTATTATTAGAAATGAACAGATTTAAAGCTTTTCCCCTCAAATTATGGTTCACCTGAGTAGATAATTAAAAGACTATAAAAGAGATACATTTTTATGTGTAATTACGCCTACTTCTGCTGCTGTATCGAGGCTTCAAAAATGTTTGCAAAACAACTCAAAACTTTTATTTTGTCAGCGCGATAATTGCTGCTTGTCATGGCCATCTGCACGGGCGTCTCTGCTCTAACAAGAGCGGCATCTCGCAGAGAGCTGTGCTGAGAGAGGGCGGGTGCTGGAGCTACAGAAGCATCCCAGGCGCGCTGCTGCTGCAGGAGGACACTGATAGTGATTTCGTGGGGAGATGGCGGGGTCGGAGGGGGAGGGTGCTTTGAAGGTCAGTACTCCATCCATTGCATTAGTGGGCACACACACGGATGGATCTCCTCCACACGCTGCTCTGGTTTTGTTTGATGGCTTGGGTTGGAAGGGACCTTTAGAGGTGCTCTAATCCAACCCCCTGCAGTGAGCAGGGACAGCCTCAAATCAGTCAGGTTGCTCAGAGCCCTATCCAGACTGGCCTCAAATGTCTCCAGCGTGGTGGTAGCACCCATACTTAGGTGTAGCAGCGAATTCATCCGGGTCCCTGAGGAGAACAGGCTGGGAATCGGTGTTTGCCGCTCCTCAGGAGGCTTCCTCTGGTTTGGGGATGCAGCACTGGCCACCTCTTCCAGCAGAGAAGGGTCTCAGCCGCAGATGCCCAGTCCAGCGCTAATTAGTTCAGGCTCGGAGGAGACCTTGCCTGTCACTGAGGCTCATTAGCGTGGCTTAGCGCTGCATGAGCAGGGCTCAGCGCTCCCAGCACCCAACGAAGCCAACAAGAACCCAGCATGGCAAAAAGATGCTGACTCAGTACATTGTGAGACCACCTGGGGAGCAGAGACAGATTGGTCTCCCAAGGTGCCTATGCAGCTTTGAAGTCCCCAGATCCATGCTTGAATGTCTGTGTATAAAGGAGATATAATACCTCATCTCCCTCATAAGGACACCGGGAAATAAATTCATTAGTTTTTATAAAGAATGAGGAAACTCTGATTAGAGCGCCATGGAAAAAGCCCACTAGGGAAATGAATAATTGGGCGTGCAGCATGGTGCTGGGAAGGCGCGCAGTAAATAATGCATGGGCTGTGTGCGGTGCCCGGAGATAAAAGGCTGGGAAGCAGGAGCAGCTCCAGCACCGAACGCGGCAGAGGTCTGGGGAGGCCAAAAACGTCCTCTGAGCTGGGATAATGAACAACTGCCTCATCAGTTGCTATTTTGAGGAGGGTCTGGGGAGCCCAACTCGCAGCAGCTCACACCCAAATCACAGAGGGTGCCCCCCTTGCCCATTTACCTTGGTGAGGGGGAGTTACTGGGTGCAAGCCAAAGCTGTTGCGGTGGATTTGCTCATTCTCTCCCTCAACGCCCAGGAGCGCTGGCACAGAAGACGCCATGGGCAATCCCACCACCAAGGGCTTTCTCAACTGGCTCCAAAACAGGGCTGGGGGTTTTGGTTCCCAGCACTGGTGGCGACTGGGGGAAGCAAGGGGGGTTTAATGTGCGAGTTTAATTTAGGCGGTAAGTGGAAACCAGCTAAAAAGAACTGAAGGGGGTAAATCCTACCCCACTGGATGTTTGTGCATGCATCAGAGGTGTACACGGTGCAATCGGCTAAAAACAAGCAATCTGGCTGGTGACAGGAGATGCCTCTCTTGAGTGCATCCCATGGGGCCTGGAGGAGATTTCAGCAGTCTCAGCCTGGCTCCATCTGAGCCCTCTCAGCTCCAATGCAGGCAGCCTCCATGAAAAACCCAGCGCTGTTAATGGACATTGAGGCATCTCCAATAATTCCAGCAGATGCTGCCATTTAGCGCGGGTTGGCACATAACTTTATAATGGGACCATATTGCTCCAATTACAATTGAACCTATAGCCCTCTTGGGCTCGTCTTTTATTTGTCTTTCATTGCCAAGTGCAGGAGGGAGGGGAGGTGGGAGAGGTCCGGGGATGTGCGCATCTCCAGCCTCACCCTCCGTCACCGCTGTGGCTCTCTGCATGGCCAATCCCTTCCCGGTTCCTCTTCACCCCTCGTTTGCAGGGAACACCTTCCCCCTCAGCAAGCGTCTCCTCCCAGACCCCGCGGGTGAACCCCATTGCACCCCATGCAGCATCTCACCTCCTCCCCACTGCATGCCCAGAGCAGTCCCAGCTCAATTTCCTGCTTGCAGTGGGGTAAATCAGGAGTTACTCTACTTGATGGTGATGGAGTTCGGCTGGCATCAAGCTGGTGTGCTGCAGCATTGGGTGTATTGAAATTTCTGGGAGCTGCTGCAGAGTAATTGGAGCCAACACGCTGCTCCCATTTTTCAAACCTGAGAGCCATGAAGGCGAGATTTTTCATTTTGAGAATTAGGCCGGTGTTCTGGCTGTGACAGCCACCTGTATCTATATTCAAAGTTCAGGATAACTTTTATGGACGCTGTGTGGCCTTGGAAAATGACATCTCGCTCCCGCTGGGATGCAGGTGAAGCCGGTGGCTGGTTACCGCATGGGGAAAAGAAGAAAAAAACCTGCAGGGACCACAGCCTGCAGCCGTATAAACCCAGATCAACAAGGGGAGTCCCAGAGCCCCATCAAGCCACCAAACTGGCAGCCTGGCTCCTCCAGACCCCAGCAAAAGGTTTTCCCAGGCAAGCCGCTTTGGGAACATTAGGCACTGGCTGGAAATGTCTTTTGGGGCAACCTGCGTAAGGAATGTACCCTCTCTGTGCCCCAAATCCCAGAGGATTCAAGCAACGTGAGCATGCATTTAAACCACACTGACGGCCCACTGAATCAAGTATCTACTCAATTAAGGACGCAAAAACTCCTTCAGCTCTGCCCTTCACCAGCCGCTGCCCATTTGTATCTTGTGTGCCCAAAGACCTGCCAGGAGGCTGGATTTTATGGCAGAGTCGCTCTGGTTGTGTTTGTCAGGATGGGCTTGGCAAAAAAAGAAAAAATAAAACCCAAGAAAACATCCCCAAGCCCTTGAGGACCTGCCAGCCCCACCTCCAGCTGCACCAGCTGTAACATCACCCCAAAACCATGGGGCATGGGAAGCCCATAGCCCCCACCTTGAAAGCTCTTCCAGTAGCAGCTCCTCTTTCTGAACCCCAAACACCTGGATGGTGATTGCATATTTCTAAATTGATGGAATTTGCCTGTTTCAGCCCTCATTGCTGGCTGGGTGATGTTCCCTATGGTCACCCCGCACTGGACCCCCAGGCAGTATCAACAGGATGGGCTGCAAGGTCCCAGCTGGATAAAACATCCCAGTTTTCATCCCAGACAGCACTTCCAGCCCGGCTTCTCCGAGTGATCACACGAGAGGTCTTCAAAACATACTTTGTAGCAAGAAAACTCCTTCTCCTGGCTTTTCACAGTGAGGAACCTCTCTGACAGGAATTGCAGAGAATAAAGTCACTTGGTTTACAAACCAGAGAGCCAAATCTGACAGACATCAAAATCTGAGGTAAGGCAAGGGGCACTGCCAGCTCCCCAAATGAATATTTGTGGCAAATACACACCCAGCTCTGAGCCAAAGAGAAAACGGCAGCAGAAAGGCTGCCTCCACGAAGGGGAAGGAGAGGAATCAGCCTTATTTCATCATTTTTATTGAGTGCAATTTTCTCTTTAGTACAATATTCTCTGAAAGTTACTGTTACAAACTCCGACAATTTCAACACAATCAACAAATTGGGGAAAAGGGAAGGAGGGATAGGAGGTAGAAGGACAAAAAAAATTACAAGGGGTGAAATCTTTTACAGACATCTCACTGGTTATGTACAGGACAGGGTACGGCCAGCTGGCCCAGGGGGCACAGGGTCCTGGGGTGCTGCAGAGACCTCCCGGCTCATCATCTCATGGGTGGCAGGGGGGGACGGTTCTGAGGACCAGTGTGCACCCCCTCGCTGGTGCTGCTGCGATGCTGGACTTGTCCCTGCAAGGCAAGATGGGGGAAAGGAGAGGGTAAGAATAGGCACATCCCATGCTCGGAGGTGAAAAAAGCACAAAAAGCAGTGATTAATTAATATGCTGTCAGAAAAGTGATGATTTCACTGAAAGCTCTCAATTTTACCTCGGGGGAAAAACAAAAGGAAGGGAAGAGGCGCGTTTCTTTGTGAAGGCAAGACGCTTTGGAGAGCAGAGACTGAGACTTGATTCAGGGGGGTGAGAGGGTTACTGTGTCCCCCCCAGCAGTGAAGATGCTTTCTTTACCCCTTCCACTCCGATAAGAGCACCCCCAGGGCTAAAGCAGGAGAAATCACT
>NW_010192293.1:60874-115394 GCF_000695765.1 Mesitornis unicolor
AAACCTCACTCATTTTCCCCCAGTCTCCAACCCAAAAGAGCACCCCCAGGAGCTCCCTCTTCTCACCCCGCAACCAAAAAGTGCCATGCAGCAGCAAAATCCCATTATTGAGCCACTCCGGAGAGGCAAAGATGCTTTGAATAAATATACAATTGCACCTTGGAAATGTAAAGGCCCACATTAAATAACAAAGCAATTGACTGCTGTGTCCCTTTGCTTGGCCACCAATAACCAGGGCTCATCTCTGTGCCTCTCCGAACATACCAATACTTTCAAAAAACAACTCCAGCTGTGTCTGACATTTCCCTACTATTAGAATTCATCATTCTGCTGAATGAAAATATATTTTTTTTCTTTAGCAAACCCAGGGAGCAATGAAACTTTTATTTAGCAATTTAGCGTTTGGCAGAAAAAGGGGCATGGGAGAAAAGGTAAGAGAAATTGAGATTATTTTAAAATAAAATAAAAAAAGAACTTGCAGCTACATCTGTCTGGGGCTGATCCCGAAGGATTGGTCCCAAGCGACAGGTCTTGAGCAGCCAGGGGAAGGGGCAGCACCCCTCAGGTATGCAGCCACCAAATCACTCCCCACCGTCAAACACCCTCCTCCCTGCCATCCCCCCAGAATGTTGGGACAGGAGCATTCCAGTGCCCCATCCCCATCAGGGTCAGGACATGGCGCTCCCCATGGACACTAACCCCAGGCAAAAGGCTGAGCCTGGCCCCCTGAGCATGGCTGTGGACACTTCCCCAAAATATTCAGGCTGGGGAATGGGAAAAGAGAGCAAACAAAGTGTGATGGGGAAAAAGAAATGAATAACCCAATGATGCCTGCTCCCCCCAAGGCCCCTGCGAGGCTCCATTCGTGTTTCCAATGCGGGGATGCTTGGCAGAGGCTGCACCTCCTGCCGTCAGTCCTGCTTGGCGCTAATTAGCATTGATAATTGCCCTGATGGTGACCATAATTTTCCTGCCCTCTCTCCCCTACCTTCATGCAAAGGTTCAATTGCCTAACGAGACCCCTGAGGATAGTCACCGGGAGAGGAGCAGCTTCACCCTCACCACAGTGTTGGCTCCTGGGCAATGTGTGGGGATGGGAAGGGAAAGCCACAGCCCAGGACAGGGAAAGCTGCTAAGCCTTGTTTACTTGGGGACACGCAGAAAAGTTCACTCCAATTAATTTTTTAAAGTGGATAGACGTTAATCCCTCTAACAGTTATCTAGAATGAACACAGACTTAAGTAGATTTTTGCCTAATCCACTTCCCCATCGCCCTGAAAGGGCACGTCTGTTTTGGGAACAAGCAGAGTTCAGCTTAATCCACTTAAAATTCAGGCGGCTGGTTTGTTCAGATTAACCTGCTCTGGCGTTTCTCTCCAGAGATGGGTCAGGAGATCTCAACACCATCCCTGCCTCTGCCACCAGCAGGGCCACCCTGTCCTCACCTAGCAATCACACTGGTTTCCGTGTCCAGACTGTTTGGACCCAGCAATGTCCCTAAAACAGCCGCGATGGCACAGCCTCCACAGTGAGGAATGGACCAGCATGGGCTTCACAGGGTTTCTGAACAGCCACAGCCAGAGGAAGGAGAGCAGAAGCAGCAGAGATGCTCAGACAGACCGGGATGGGGAGGGCAGCTCTGCCCAGGCTGGAGGGCTGCTCATGATGCTGCTCCACAGAGCATGGTCAGCCAAAGCGGGTGGCACTGGGACACTGTCCCCAGAGTGTAAGCAGCTCTGACAACACAGCAAGGCACAGGTGGAGGGCACCATGGTCACCACAGGCAGATGCATTCCCCTCTCCAGCACTGATCTGCTTCTCTGACATGAACCAAGAGACCCAATTCAATGCCATGGATGCTCGGAGTCCCCAAAGGTTCCCATCTCCTCCCACCACACAATGCAGAGGAGGTCCTCTCCTGACCAGAGCAACTGCGTCTGCTGCGTCTTTCCACACCAAGCCCAGGGACAGCAACACAGCCCATAAGGGTCCAACAACAGACAGCCAGAAGACAGCAGACTTCCCCCTCTTGAGGTTCTGCAAAGCCAGGGGCATAAAAAATGGGAGAGCACAACAAGAGAGCAGCTCTCGCACCTCCCAGAGACAGGTTCTGGAGGAGGCTGAGCTCAGGGGTGACAGGCGTAGCCATTGCCCCATGGCAGGAGGGTTGGACCCCCCCGAACCTTTCAAGGTCCCTGTCCAACCCAAACCAACTCTATGAAAAACATAAGACAAAACAGGAGCAGCAGGGAAACCACTGACAGGGTGAAACACCTCGCCATGGAAGTCCCATCCTCTGCCAGCACTCGGGAAGTTTCTGGCTCTTCTGAAATTGAGAGGAGACTCACTGGGAACCACCAGAGAAGGTCTCCTTCAGGCTCTTTGAAAATAACCTGGAAGGCACCCAAGCCATAATTAGATCAGGATCCATCCTGGCAGGATCTTTCATAGAAGAGGCACCAAAGTAGATGATGACAGGGTCACTGAACCCCGACTTTACAGGAGCAGGAGATGCACAGCACCTGGATGAGTGCACGAGCTGAAATTCTGGCCCCAGCGCCCGCCTTTCCATCCACAATTTAACGAGGACGGGTTGCCTTGGAGCTATGGTTCCTTTCTGAGAGCGTGAAAATCCGCCCCAGGGTCTGTAAATCCATGCCTTGTCTTAGAAACCCATTGATTCTATTTTTAAAGTCAAATTCAATGTTCAAGAGTAATGGTTTCCAAGTGAACATAGAGTGGCTCAAATATATCGGCAGCTTCTATGGATTGGAGGCAAAAGCCTCAATTCAAGACCCTAACGAATGGAACCGTGTTTGCTCCCATCGCAGAACGACGGCATTGGTGGCGAGTCAGTGCAAAATAACCTTCATAGGTGATGCCACAATGATTGATCCCAGGCCATTCCTGGCTCCCACAGGGATATCCTCGGCCAACAGGCAGGGGCACAGGCAGCTTTACTGATGAGACCTCTGCAGATCAACCCCAAACCAATCCTTCCCTCCCTCCAAATCAACAGCCCAGGGGGGCATCCTCTCATGTGAAGATGCCATCAGCCCGTGGAGGAGCAGAGAGCAAAGAGAAGAGGGTAAGGGTGATGACAGCCCTGGGGAAAGGAGCATTGCGAGCAGCAAAGGCTGACAGGCTCAGAAATAACAGTCTGAGCTTGCTCTTACTTAAAAACTGGCTGCCTGCTGTTTTCATCGCAAGCCTCGCTCTGACTTGCAGCAACATTTAAAATTAAATATACATAAGTGCTTTCAAAGAACTGTTAATTTGAAGGTCATTAAAAAATAAAATACATTCCTTTTTTTGTCTAGAAAGAGGCACGCAATAATGCTATTAATACACGCTCCTCTTCCACATTCAAAAGCTGCCTCTTGCCTCGGATGTGCAAGCGGCTGAGTTCACCTTCGCTCGCAGCGGCATGGCATCTCATTTTAATTACAGCTATTGAGAAAGCCGCTGCCTCCTCCATCGCATGCAGTGCAGCACGTCAGGGATGGGGTTGTATAAAAGACATGGCAAACCGCAGGGGGAAACGACGCAGCTGAATTGCCAACTGGGATTTGTTTGGGGGAGGGATAAGGGGAGAAACACAGCAGGGCTGGTGCTGGGGGATGCAGGAGGGAGAGGGCAATTTGAAGGCAGTTGGCAATTGCCAGTCCAGACTTGAACATCTTGACTACCGATTCTCACCCAAGACCTTGGGCCAAGCTCAGAGCAGGGCTTCCATAGCAAAAAGTCCCTTTTTCGATCTAACACTACATGCAAAAAGACAAAGCCAACAGAGATGCACAAAAAACAACCCTAAAAGAGACAAAAAGGGCTGAGGTTTTTGCAGTTGCCATAGAAATGTAAAGAAGGAGCTGACAACTGCAAAGCGCCTCTGTCAAAGGATTGGCTCAGGGGTGAGCGACCTGGGCAAACGGCCACATCCGTGTGCCACTGCTCATCCCAGAGCTGGGATGGAGATGGGAGCAAGGCACCGCGGCCAAGCAGCAGCTACAAGCAGTGGTCAGGGGCCAGGATCTGTCCCAGCAGGGTTCACCAGTGAAGGGCACCTCCCAGCACCAGTACCTGGCAGATGAACCCACAGGGACCTTGTGGGATGGATGAACCCCAGCCTGGAGGAAAGGTCTGAGGAATTGGTTCCTTTCAATCAGAAATGCCTTTTTCTTCCTTTTATTTCTGTGCAAACCAAAACTTTGGAGGAAAAAATGCAACTCTTGAGCCGTCCCTTCCCCTTTGGGATCAAAGAAAGGAACTCCAACGCCAACCACAGCATGGATCAGAAGAAGGCATGAAATGGGAGCTTTCATCTTTAGACCACATGTAGTGGTTTAATTTTTATTCTTTTCTCCCCACTGGTTCTTTCCCCACATTTGGCAGAGCCCCTCCACACTGGCAAAACATCCAACAGACCCAAATCTGCATCACTCCTCGGTTGGCTCCTCCCACCCCAGGTCCCATCACTGCCTGTGGCTCCCGCCCCCCCATCACTGCCTGTGGCTCCTGCCCCATCTCCACACAAGACAAAGCAGGATCATCTCAACAGCTTCTCCATGCTCCATGACACTGCTGGTGGAGGAGATGTCTTAAATGACCTGGACAGTGCAGCCACACAGCTATGGCCAAGCACCCAGGCGTCTCCTGTTGACACAGAGAATTGAATGTTGGCAACAAGCCTTGACTTAGAGGCACCTCTTCAATGGTGCCCTTCACCTCCTACCCCAGCAAGAGCCTTCTCCTTGGTGTATGACGAAGGAAAAGAAGGACCAGCCCAAAGACACATAACCCTGCTGTCATGGCAGGCAGGGATAACACCGTTGCTCCTGGACAGAAAGGCTTCAGGGTTTGGAAAACTTATTTTCCTTGAAAGAGTGAGCTCTAAAGAAACCAAATTATCTGACAGAAGTCTCCTGAACCTTCTTCAATAAAAAGCAAAAATCAAACATGGCTATTTTGCACTCTCCCCCTGGTTTTCCACTATCAGATCAGAAAACTGACAGCTTTTGGTGAAATCAAAACCAGTGGACTCACTCTGCTGACCCAGCACGAGGCAGAGATGCCATCCTCATGGTGAGGGCTCATTGGAAGAGGTGGGATATGGGAATCGCCTGACACGACACAGTCCAGCAGATGTCAGATGGTGGCTGGCCGGGGAAGAGCAGCAGGGCACAAAGCCCAACAGCCCTGGCATCTCCAATGGGCACCACTGTGGCCGTGTGTCACCTCTCGAGGAGACTTGTCACCCTGACCTGCTGCTGGTCTCTCTACAGGTAAGCTTAGGATGGTGCACAAAGCTTCTCTGGGACTGAGACTGGGCTGGAAGGCATCACCTGCAACAATGATGCTTTTGGCAACCTCACCAGCCCGCAGAGCACAGGGGCAGCCCTTGACTCGCTGCATGGCTCTGTTTTCCTTGCTTTCCAACCAAAAAGAGCAAGCGAGCGCTGGACTGAGTTAGCCGTCAGGAGGGTGTAACAAGGGTTTGGACGGCATCCTGCAAATTTTAAGAAGTCAGGATAGACCCTCCCATTCCCCACCCTGTGCAAACACTGCCCTGCTCTCAGCTTAAAGCCTATCCCCCTCTACAGACAGCAGTTTTGAGGTTTGGATGTGTTTCCTTCCCATGCTGCACAACTTTCTGCCCAGCCAGAAACCCACCCACAGAGTGCCAGGGAAGGCGACAAGCATCATCCACCCCGGAAAACCAATCTGAGGCATAAAGCAGGACTCAGCGTCTCCACAAGCATCCAAGCACCTGGACAGCCAGTTTATCCACTTGTGGGTACTGAGTCTGCTGGGCTGGATAGGCAAGACTGAATGCTTTATATCAAAGGTTTTATATTAAAAGAGGACTGCGGTGCCGTTGCAACGTCCCTCCAGGCACAGAGCGGGGAGGATGCCAAGCAGGGCCGCAGGATCAGCTGCCTCGCAGGTGCTTGCATGGCTGGGCGACATGCAGCAGGGGAGTCGTAAAGGTGGAGTTTTGATATTTAGCCTGTGTCGCTGTCATTCATTTCTTTAAATGCCTTTAGCTTCCTTCTAATAAAAGAGAAATCATACAAAAAAAACCACAAAGGATCCTTCACTGCTGGCGAATATCAATGTGGCGAGGCAGTGTATTAGCATGCACGACACCCACTCCATCTGCATGTTGTATTCGGTGTGACAACATCCTGGAATACAGATTTGGGCTGCGAGTATCCCGAGAGGTATTAGCGATCGTCTATCAGACAGGACAGGGAGCAGTCCCTGCTGTTGTAAACAAGGGGGGGGTTTCTCCGCCTCTTTCTCTGGGGGGAGTTCAGTGATTTGGAACAAGCTCATTCCAGCATCTCATTAGTTCCTGTTCTTCGGCAGAGCGGCAGGGCATCTTTCTTAGATGATTAAAGAAATAAAATTGGAGGTGTAAGAAGTAACCCTATCACCAGGGTCCATCATCTGCTGGTGGTGTCAGCCACCATCCTCCCCAGCCAAGCACGTGCTCCCCATGGGACGCATGGCATTGATGGACGTTGGGCAATCCAATGGTACAGATGGACAATCCGATAGTACAGATGGACATGGAGCAATCTCATGGTGTGGATGGATGTAGGGCATCGCCATGGCAAGGACGGATAAGGGGCAAACCCACAGCACAGGTAGACATGAGGCAACCTGATGGCCTTGATGGACACAGAGCATCCCCATGGCACAGCTGGATGCAGGGCATCCCCACGGCAGGGATGGACACATGAGGAGCACAGAGAGTTTCTCATACACGTAGGAAACACCATGCCACCAAATTGCAGCACGGACCGGCAGCCCTGGAGGCACGGCTGGGGAGGCCAAAAAAGGTGCTGCTTGCTGCCAGCACAGTGCCTGGGAGAGCGCAGTGATGGATCATTACAGCCTGCACACAACCATCTAAGTAAAAGCCTTATTAAGAGTTCATTCATTTTATAAACTCTCGGTGTGATCCACAGAGGGAAGTTAGATTGCCCAGTCTTACAATATTCTGTGTAAACACTGACACGCGTCTAGCAATTTTAACTAGATCAATCTGCAAAGGAGACCAGCAGTGGAACAAAAAAAAATAAAAATGAAATTAAACACAGGGAAATATTCACTGGGAGAAGCTTTAAGGAAGCAAGCAGAAAAATACAGAGAAGGACGAATGGATGGACAGAGGCACACGAGACAAATGGACCTACCTCTGAAGCCATGAAAACTAAGTCTGTAAATCAATATCAAAATCCTTAGGTCCTCAAGATGGGGAAAAAATGTCCTCCACAGCCATCTTCTGTGCATCGCCGAGGCTCTGGAGGCCTTAGCAGTCTGTTTCCCAAAGCATCCCTCCTCCTTCTCCAGCAGTCACCAACCCAGTCACAACCACGCAGCGGCTCCTCCGATCCCATCTTGCCCCCGCTGCGCCGGCTGGCCCTTGGGATCATCCTCCTCCCTGCTTGCAGGATGCTGAGCGCTTGCTTTGCTGCTGGGCTCTTCCCTGCTCCCTCCTGCGCCCGGGGGCTGCGGGCACAACCCTGGACCCCCCACGCTGGGAACCGGCTGGCCACTGGCCACAGGGTGGGAGGTGATCTTCGGGTAGGGACAAGCAGTGAGTCCACGGTAGGCTGACAACATACACACGCGCACAAGCGCACACACACACAGGAACACTTCTTTCTGTTTCCAGGATGGATTATTATTTTTTTTAATCCTTTTTTTTCCTTTTTGCAAAAAAAATGCAAGCAAAAGAGAGAAAAAAAAAACAACCAAGGTTTTCTATTGAAGGTACATCTCTTCTTCAATATGAAGACATTAACTGGATTGAGTCGGATCCCCCATGCAGTGGTCAGTGAAGTCCTTTGGTAGTTGCCGGAGCAGCACCCGGGTATGACAGCAGGGAGCTCCGGAGATGTCTGAGGACACTTCCACCCAGTCCATAAGCAGAGAGGGGAGCAGGGTGAGCAGGAAGGGCCAGGGCAGGGACGGAGGAAGAAGAAAAGAGAAGGAAGGTGGTTTTGTTTCTCCAGACAGGATTCTCCATCTCGTGCCTCTCCATTCCCCAACAGCCCCTTCCTCCTTCTCAGTTTTGACCACTGCTCTCTGGTGGTGGGATTGGAGTCTGGTCTCTAGGGTTTGGGTTTGCTTCCCCAACGCACATTGGTTTGTCTTCACGGTTTTTTGTCCTTTTTTCATTTTTTTAAATATATGATTTGTACATATTTATATGTATTTATACGCTGTTCCCCACGACATTAGTAAGTGTGCTTCTGTTGGTGAGGAACGGAAGTCACCAGCTAGAGATGAGTCCCAGGAACATCCTTCATCCACAGTCGCAGTCCCTGGGCAGCGGCGGCACCTCTCCAACCTCTGCCCCGCGGCACCCGTCAGTTCCTCCCCTCCCACCTCTCCCCCTCTGCTGCGTGCCCTCCCCGTCCCCTCCCTGTTGAATGAGGGGATGTCATGCCATCGAGGTCGGAGACTGACTCATCTGTACTCGCATAGACTGGACGCTGTTCAGGATCTTCTTCTGGTGCCCAGCCAAAGTCACCCCTATTCTCAGGAGGTCTCTGGAAGACAGACAGACAGAAGAACATCAAAATGGTTGTGGGGTTGGTGTACCTATCTGCTGCCTCTAAGCAAGCGTTCCTGCAACCACAATCCGCCCTGTCATCCAGCCCTGGCACAGCACCCAACTCACTCAGATGTCATCTGGGCGACGAGTTGCAGGGAGGTGAAGCCAGCGGTCAGGAAGCTGTCCCGGTACTGGCTCATCTTCACAGCACTCAGCCAGTCATCTACTGAGGTAAAGGCAGTGAAGTCGGGGATGGAGCGGTCGAGGAGGGGCTGAGAAGGCCTGCAAACAGGACACACTGCTGGGGACAAGCCCGGCCTGCACCCAGGGGCTGCCACTTATGAGCCCAGCCAGCGCACCCACGCTTTCCCCAATCCATACTCATGCTCCCCCCAGCAAATGCCTGAGACAAGGAAGGCCTGTCCCATAGGAATCCTGCCCTGCCAAGCAGAGCTGCACAACCCAGGACGTTGTAAACCAGCTGCAGGAGCCGCAGGGACGGAGGCACCAGCAGAGCAGACACCGTGCCCACACGGTCACACGCCATAAAGAATCAAGAGCAAAGAATTATTGCTGTTGCTCAACTGAAAACTACATGTTCTTTGCCTGACTGTCAGCAGAGCAAAGACAGAAACTCCCCGTGCCTGGCAAATGGTTTATGAATCCCTGTCCTTCCTGCCAGCAGCATGAGCTGCTCGGGAAGCCTTCCACCGTGGCTTGGGATGCCAACATGAGAGCATCCCCCTGCATGCTGGGTGACTCACACAGCGGTGATGGTAGCCACAGTTTTGAGGCTTGCCGGGTTGCGGATCATTTTGTCGAGGGTGTTGACTATCTCGGTGAAGCGCGGGCGAGTGTTGCGGTCCTTCTGCCAGCAGTCCAGCATCAGCTGGTGCAGGGCGGCAGGACAGTCCATGGGCGGCGGAAGCCGGTAATCCTGCTCGATGGCATTGATGACCTGCAGGGCAGCAGGGAACAAAGCAGCTCGTGAGGACGAGGGACTTGGAGGTTAAAAAAAGGATAAAAAGGCAGCCACAGTGAGGGGTGAGCCACCCCCGCTGCTCCTCTCCCCAGGCCGAGTTGCCTGTGCAGGCAGATGCATTGGAGACAGTGGCGTGGCTGGCCGGGAAGGCAGCTGCCAGCCCATTTGATCACCAGCAAAGGGAGCAGGAGGAGACGCTCCTGGCTCCGATGGAGCCAGGGCTCTCAGAGGTTAATCTTCACTCTGATGCTCTGTGTGCCGTAGTTCCTCCCGGCAGAGAGCTGCCACTCATTATCTCGGCAGATCGCATCGGAGTATCGCAGTCCAACTACCAAAGCTCTTTCCCCGCTCATAAAACCCTCTGAACATTTTCAAAGGCCCTGCAGCTTCCTGAAGTCCAATTACCAGCCCACTGGCTTTTCTTCCCCTTTTCCCTCCTCGCATACTCTCAGTCTGTTTCATCTCCAAAACCAAGCGCTGCCGAGGAAGGAGTGGATAGCCTTTCAGGCAGGGCTTTCTATTGGAAATGAGCCCCCCACACCCTCAGCAGCTGCACAGATGACCCCAGACTCCTCCCCAGTGCTTACATCTTGGTTGGACATGTCCCAGTAGGGCCTCTCCCCAAACGACATCACCTCCCACATGACGATGCCGTAGCTCCAGACGTCACTGGCCGAGGTGAACTTACGGTACGCGATGGCCTCTGGTGCCGTCCACCTGACAGGGATCTTCCCTCCCTATGGAAAAAGGAAAAGCAGCTGAGAAATGGCAGTCTTGGCAGAGGAGTCCGGACACCCGCGAGCCAGGGTTGGAGACATGCCACACACCCCCAGCCACTGGTCCCCAGGGACCCCGCTGAGGAGCTGGCAGGCTCTGATGGCAGGAGCCAAAAACACCTCCATGAATTCATCTTGTACCTGCACAAAAGGGCTTAGCTAAACAAAACAAAAGGGTTTATCCAAGGGTTTATTACACTCAGGTGTCACCCCTGAGTGATACCTCCTCACTCCAGCTGCCCTGCAGGACACAGCACATCAGTGGCCTCTCCGGAGGTCCCTTCCAAGGGTGGCAAGGGATACACAGGACTGCGTTAGTGCTCATCTCAGGTAAGGAGCTGAAGGTATCCCCAGCCCTTGGCCTTCAATGGAAACAAAGTCTAACCTAAGAGCATTCTCTTTGGCACCATCTCAGCTCCCACAGCTGCTGGAAGGTCCTTCCAGGCCCACTTTTAGGGTCTGAGGTGAAAAGCAAAACACCTTTAAGCCCTAAAGGAGGCGTGGAATAGGAAAGTGCCTTTGGCAGAGCATCCCTCATTTCTCCTAAAAGCTCAAAATCAGGCTCAGCATCTCAAGCCATCCCCATCAAAACAGGGCAGGTCCCAGCTCCTGGCAGGACAGGAGGGGCTGGGGGCCATGCTCGAGGGGGCAGGGATGCTGCAGGGGGGCAGCACGTACAGAGGGACTTGCTCCTTGGCCAACCTCTGCTAAAATAACACCAAAAAAAAAGCACCAAGGGATGAAGGAAAACCACAGACACACACAGTATTTACTCCAGGCAGAATTGCATTGTAAATCGTTTAGTGCAATTGTTTTTCGTAGCCACTCCAATGAAGCGTCAGCTGCTCTTGAGGGATGAATGGCAAAAAAATTTTATTTGAATAACTACAAATGGAGAAATTAACTACTAGGTTGTTTTTCCTGCCTTTTCCCCAGAGCGAAAAACCTGCTGTGGGTGGCAGAGTGATGCAATTGCAGGCACAGCATCACTTCCCAGCTGCCAGGGAGATCTATTATGGCCTAAATTAAATAAAAACACAGATGAGATAATCTCTTTTATCTCTAAAGGTGGGGAGAGTCTACTTCATGCCTCATCTCAGCAGCTAGTGTCGGGGTCTTTGAATAAAAAAATAAATCATGGATGTCTGCTTAAAGGCCACTGCCTGCAGGATAGGTGTGGGCAGCGAGCGGGGCAGGTCCAGGGAGGGGGAAACATCCCAAAAGCAGGGGAGGAAGAGCAAGGGGCTGCAGTCAGGCTAAAACACGAAGCCAACCTCAAAGGCATCCCTGTTGGTTTCACATTTTGGAGGCTGGAGCCAGGTCCAGCACCCAGGCACAGTTCAGCAGTCAGAGACACTGCTTCTGCAGGAGGTGCAGCCTCGGGCTTGCACCCAACGCACACTCTTTTAATTAGTTGATTAGAGAAGGTCAACAGGTTGCACATCCCCTTCTCCTCTCTTCATCCTCAACACCAGTAAGGGCCTCGCGAGCCCACAGGCAGGAGGATTGCTGTGGTGGGGAGCTGGGGGTGCCCCCAGGGCAGCAGGGGGAAGGAGAGAGCGGGGCTGCCATTACCTCCAAGGAGTTGAGGAGAGGAGGGTGGCTGGGGAACACTGGAGCTCCTGTTAGGCTCCTCTCTTTAATTAATGCCTGGAACAAGTTTTCAGCAGAGAAAGAGCAGACCTGGAGCGCTGGGGGAAGGGGAGTTAAAACTTCATCACTGAGTCATCAGGAGATGCTGTGATCTCCCTGCTTCCCCTTCCCGGCCTCTCCAAGGTCTCCTCTGTGCACCTTCACTCCATGAAAGAGAGGGAAGAGGCTTATCTGGAAAGTGCCGAAGGCAGAAAGGTGCTTGGGGAAGGAGGGAGGCATAAAACTCAAAAAGGAGGAAGAGAAAGGAGGGAAAAGAGGATGATAGGTAGGAAAAACAGCCAGGGTCTCTAGGCCATGAGCCCAAGTGGTGGGAACTCTCCTGAGATACTCCCATCCATGGCAGAAGCTCCAAGGTGTACATCCAGCGTTCTTCTCCCAGGTCCGTCTGTCAGTGGGTGCAGGGCAGGGATGGGGGACGTTGTGCAAGACAAAATCTTGCAAGAGTTACGTACCAAGGAGCTGGTGTAGGTGGGGTCAGATGTATCATCCTGCAAGTAGCGCGAGAGGCCAAAGTCTGACACTTTGCACACCAGGTTGCTGTTGACCAGGATGTTCCTGGCAGCCAGATCTCGGTGCACGTAATTCATCTCTGCAAGGTACTTCATCCCGGCGGCAATTCCTCGGAGCATCCCCACCAGCTGGATCACTGTGAACTGCCCATCGTTTTGCTGTGATAAGAAAGAGCAGGCATGGTGGTGAGTGTATGGACCCCACCATGGGACCAGAGACGCTCACCTCCAACTTTGGGAGGATGCTGCACCTTCATAAGGAGTGCCCAGATGCCTTGCCCTGTCTGATTTAAGGAGAGTAGAGAGCCAGCACCAAGCCTGTGGGGCTGTACAGCACACTGCAACTACCTCCTGAGCTAAGGCAACAGACTGGGATGCCACCACCTTGTTCCTGAATCCCAAGACTGAAGAGCCCCAATGGTCCCACCTCGCCTTACCCGCAGGAATGAGTCCAGGGCCCCGTTCTCCATGAACTCTGTGATGATCATGACCGGTCGGCTTTTGGTCACCACCCCTTCCAGTCGAATGATGTTGGGGTGGTCAAACTGCCCCATGATGCTGGCCTCGCTCAGGAAATCCCGGCGCTGCTTCTCAGAGTAGCCAGCTTTGAGTGTTTTGATGGCCACATAGATCTCCCGCTTGCCGGGCAACTTCAGGCGTCCCTTATACACTTCTCCAAACTCCCCTGCAAGTACAAGAGCATCTACTACCAGCTCTTCCTTCACAGAAAACATTGCAAAGAGTAATGGTACCTTGAGCTGTTTGGTCTCCAAACCAACCAGCTGAGAAATGCCAGCCAGTGAACACTTCAGCAATGCTCTCACCTATAAATCTAGCTGGCTGTCCTCTTTAAAAGGGGCAACGTCTCCTGCTGAGGACATGTTTGGGCTTGCAACCTTCTCCAGGCTGACAGAGCCTGGTACTGACAGAAGCAGAGGTTGAGGCTCCTCTTGCAAACCTCTGCAAGAAGGATTTGCAGAGCAAATGAAGAGTATTTAAGGACTACCTCAGATATAAGGTGTCAGCACTGATAATCTCAGTTGCCTTTTTGCACATCACTTATCTCAGAATGGAAAATAATTGGGCTGTTTTCTCTGATTTAAAATACAGAGAAAGCATCCTCTCACTGTCAGCAGGAGAGCTTTATCTTCACCGAGGCAAAATTTGCCTGTGGAGGGATTACAGTTAAGCCAGGTTTACAGCCACTTTGCCTTGATGAGCAGTAAAGAGTGGCTGATACTTTGCTCAACTTGATCCCAACCAAACCAGCTCATTGCTTCTTTGCAGCTTCCCCTCCCTGGTTTCTCACTTTCTCTTCTAAGAGTATGACACAGTTATTTAAAAATGGCAATAAAAGCAGCACAGATGACATACAGATATGTGCATGTGTCTGTATCTATACATATGTATGGGAATATGGCATAGACTAGAGCAAGATCTGGCTTTTTCTTGTTATCTCATGGAAAAGCTGATTAGGAAATCCCAAGAGGCCCCACAGTTACACAGCAAATATGTTCACGGAGCCTTTCCCACCTCAGAGGAACTTTGAGAGCAGAAACCAACCTCACAGCCACTCTAATCCATCACAAATGCCGGAAAGCCTTATGTCTCAAGGCTTTCTTGAGGGTTTCACAGTGAAGGACCATGTGTGCACCCCTAGAAAATTGCCCCAGGTACGTGTGTGGCCACACAGGAGTGTCTGAGGGCAGGGAGGGATGGGTGGCAGGGGACGGGGAGACCCACCTGCTCCAATGACTTCTTCAATCTTCACAAAGGACACATCAATCTCCTTGGCGAACTCTCGGACTGCCTCATTAGGGTCCTCATAAGTGAAGGGGTCGATGTAGATCTTCATCCCTGGAGACCCTTGTTGCAGGAAACATGGGAGCAACAGCAAAAGGGAGAGAAAACCAAGAGCAGTTGTGCCATGGCCAAGAACTGGAGACCCTGCTGTCCTCACATCTCCATACATTAAAACAGACGCCTGCACCACTTCCATAGGCCCTTATCATCCTCTCTGGTCTCCCCACACCAGCCAACCCTCCCCTGGATCCCCTCCTCTCCCTCTCTGCCCTCTACTCCTCTACCATTATCTATCCTCTTCCTCCCTCCAGGCAATGGGGAGCAGTTACAGACCTGACCTACAATTAGGCAGTTTTACAGTCAGGGCTTTATGAGGCTCCATGCATTAGTGAAGAAATATTTATTTACCTCAAAAGGCCTCTGATAGCTTTGTGGCGGCTACTAAATTGACAGAGTGCAGCAATTATAATCAACAACCTGGATGGAGCCATAAAATACAGCTTGGCCAGCCTCCGTGACAAGCGTGCGGTCCCTTGCACAGGGACAATGTGTAGCAGCGGGATCTGCTCATGCTACAGGGAGATGCTGTAAGTGGACTCCTGTCCTTTTCAAATTGGGGAAAAAAAACCAAAACAGGCCCTCAAATTCCCCAAAGCAGATTTGCTGTGGTCCCTCTGTGGTGGTTCAGCCTCCCATGCCACTTCTCACAGAAAAATTGGACCAGGGATGGTGTAGCAGCCCACTCAAGGTCATCTCTGGAGGAGACCAGGAGGGACACCACTGCCTGCTCCTCCTCCCCGAGGTACCTTGGTGTTACGGTGATTAGCAGTGTTTGATTACACTATTAAGGACCTCGCCAAGGGCTGTGATTGCACCATGCTGGCCTTTCTAGAGCTGACACACAGAGGACTGCATGGACCACAGCAAATCTGCTTTGGGGAATTTGAGGGCCTGTTTTGGTTTTTTTTCCCCAATTTGAAAAGGACAGGAGTCCACTTACAGCATCTCCCTTTCTAGGCCTTTCTAGAGCTGACACACAGAGGACTGCATGGACCACAGCATCACCTCTGTGCTGGGAATCTAAATCGGTTTCCAGCTGCTTTGCAAGTTTGCTGGCAAATAATTTGGGAGGAGGCACAAAAGCCTCGCTGCAGGGTATCGCTGGTGCAAAACAGTCACCGAGAGAGAGCCGTTTGCAGGGGCCCTGGGACCCATGAGGAACCAGGCAGGAGCATTCTCATCCCCAAAAGGGACGTCTGGGGCAAAAACTCTGTGCCTTGGAGGCAGGTGGGGAAGGCTGCAATGAAGCCATCTGTGCATCTCCCAGTTCATAAATCCCTTTACGGCTCTGTCTCATACACTTTAACTGCCCCATAAATTTTTTTACAAGAGCAGCTGATGCTCCAGCCAGGATTACAAAAGGATTTACAGGATCGTAACCGAGACTGACTTGCTGATCAAAATATTGAAGAAATAAAGGAGACAATAATGTCAATGTTTCCTGCCCACTGTCAACACAGGCTGGTTTTTCAACACCCTCTGACGTGCCCTGGGGTTTGCCCGTGGCCTCAGTCAACACCAGGTTCACCGCCCTTCTAATCCCCATCCCATCCAAATGAGTGGGATTAGGGCATCTAAACCAATTATACACCTCTGCAAACCTCAGCCATCGGCTCGTCATCACCACACCAGCAAAAGCCAGGTGAAATGCTGGGTATTGGAGTGCAACATCGAAGGCAACCCATGTGGGAGCTTCTCAGAAACAGAGCTTTATGCTCTTGGAATCACCCCGATACTCCTAAGAATTGGATTAGGCCATTTATTACTACCCCAGACAATGGTAAATTATTTATCACTCTTAGAAAGTTGGAGTGCTCTGCCCTGCAACCCTGACTTGAGCGTGAGGTCCCTCCCGACATCATTCTTCCTTGGGAATAAATATTGTCGGGACAAAGAAACACCCTCGCCTGCCAAATCAGCACCGCTTCAACAGTGCACTTGCCCTACCTCCCCTATCTCAAAGCTTGCGGCGAAGTAGCGGCAGAAATAAAACATGAGAAATTACAAACTGAGAGTCCCATCTCACCCCAAAACCCACCAAGGGAAGTCCTTGCCAGCAGCAGGCAATCCCTGGGGGTCTCCCAGGAGGGACGGCAGAGCAGCGCTGGGGAGGCTGTAATTGCCATGCCGCTGAGCACACGGGTGATTTGTTCTGGTGGATGCACTCGTTACTCCATTAGTCGCTCACCACAAATTTCCCACCTGTTTCGCTCCAGCATCTGCAATAATCCAGCGCCTGGAGGCTTGCTAACCTTGAAAGGGTTTTGCTAGCGCGTCCAGGAGCCCCAGCACCCTCAGCATTCAGGCACCAATTCTCACATTGCCTACCTTTAAAAACTTAATGCAGACGCCTGCTTCGTTGCTTTTCTGCCTGGTTTGAACACCCTGGGATTTGGGGTGCTTGGGCTGAGGTAGGGATGCACACAGGATAGGGAATATTTAAAAAGAGGGCGGGAAAATGGGAAAAATACATCCATCTGCAGCCCGACATGGGTTTAGCCATCAGGTATGAAATAAATGTTCCCCATCACCCATGGTGCAGAAATGCAAATAAAAGAGGGAGGAAAAGCACAGGTCCATCATATTTAAGCATCACCCGGTGATGTTTGGAAAACAGCTTATCATTTGCTGGGAGGTTTATGGCCCCTCACAGCCCTGCCATCACCTTGGGAGGGTTTGATAAGAAGCCAAGAAGGTCAAATGAGACCGAGCATGCTGCTGCACGTTGGATGCAGGTTTAGGAGCATCTTCCCTGTCTGGTTTTCTCCACTCACCTCGTCCAGTGCTGTAGTGCTGTAATTTGTCGCTGTACACTGCCTCCTTGCTGTAGGCGCGTTTCCTGGGAGAAGAGGGGAGAAAACAGCCAGGTTTGAGGAACCAGCGGCTGGCAACGGCCCCAAACCGCTCCCCTGCCAGTGACACTCAGCAAGCAGTGGAAGCTCGGTGCTCTCTACACCTACAAGGATACCCTATCCCTCCCCTCCTACCCCAAATCTCTCCCAGCTCCATCTCACCACCTCCACCTTCCAGGGACACAACACAGCACAGGGACCCACCTGCTGCAGACAATGGAAATGGCCACCAGTGAGACGATGAAGACCACCCCGGCTGCTGCGGACCCCGCAATCAAAGGCAGCTGCTCTCTCAGCTCTGACTTGTAGTCATCTGCAAGAGAAGAGGGAGCACACCCATGGAGTAAGAGCAGATTCCTGGGAAGGGGTCCTGTAACACCCCCTCTGACTCTGTGGGTGCTGCTCCCATGGGAGAGTGGTGGGACAAGGGGGATCCAGGCAGGAGCACTGGTTGAGGCACATGGTGAGCCAACGCTGTGTTGCACGAGGAAGGATTGTCACACTTGCCTCACACACGTTTTGGGTTAAAAATATGGAAAAGAAGGTCCTAGGAATCAAGTCAAACCAATATGCATGTGCCCAGCTTCCCAAAGAGATGAGATTCACAAGGTGCCTTTGTCCATGCCTCTGGGGTTTCTCTTCTTTCAATAAATTTAAACCTGTTGGTTGTTTCAATCTAATTTAACATGAGGTCTCACAGACACAAAGTTCGTACAAGTTGCAGGAAAAGAAGAAGAGAAAAGACCCCATTAATAACCCTGTGTCCTCCAGCAGCAGGTGAAAGCCGAGGTGGCACAGGGAGGACTGGACATGCCTGGAGCAACCCTGAGAAAGCCACTTGCCACCTCCATGCATCTCCCTCATTTTTCCCTCCTCCTGCCCATTAGCAGTGTGGGTACCCACAGCCATGACAGTGGATGGTACCCAGCAGACCCCACACTCGTGGGGGCTCCAGAAACACCTCCTTCTTCAACCACCCCTAGCAAGGTCTGCCAGGCTGTGCCAGCAGCCATGAGCAAAGGTTAAAATAAAACTCACTCCAAAAGAAAACATTTAGCATACTTTTATCTGTATTTTTCTACTCTGCAGTTAATTACTAGCAACTAGATTTATCTCTTGCACACCATTTAAATCTTGTGAAATTCTCATCTAACAATCAATTATTATTTAATAATCTCCACTATCCATTCTTATTAAATTTCAATTAATTGCTTATTTGAGGCAGAATGTTTCTTCTCGCTTCTCTAATCCTGAATATTCAAGGCATTGGAGTGGTTTATTACCATTTCCTTCCCTTTGGTCACCCCGTGTGGTTTTCCTCTTCCCATTCCAGCTGGCACTCAAGTCAAGCACAAGCACAAGGTGACCCAGTTTTAGGAAAGAAAGAAAATTTTAGGAAATGCAGCCAGCAGGGCTGACACCCATGGGTGTCACCTAACCAGAGCAAGAACAGTGCTGGCAAATGCAAGGAAGGGGCTCTCTGCAGGGACTTCAGCTTCCCCAGTGTCTGGAGGGGTAGGAGGACAACAGAAGGAGTCTTGCTTCATGGATTTGTCCCAAAGGTAGGATTAATTAAAAACGCTCTCATGAGTTAGTCTCTAAATGGATCCAGAGTTTGTGGGTGCAGGAAAGAGCTGAGGACACAAGAACACACAACTCTGACAAGGAGGCCAGAAGAAGGCATGAGGTCGTGAGCTGCCCTTTCCCTTTGACACAGCACCTCAGGGTGGAGTATCAGCATTTGGAGATGGGTCTGACCCTTCCAACTTTGCTCTGATGGCTCAGAAGCAGCTCTGAACATCCCAGCAGAGCATCCCAGAGTCCCATCTCCAGAGGTCCACAATCTTCTGCTGCTCGCACTCCACCGTGACAGATTCACAGCTGATGGCAGCAGGGCTCTGCCACCACGCTTGGATGCCAGAAAGACAAAACTGCAGCTAAACAGCAATGGAGAAAACAGAGCTAAGAGATTTAAAGCAGATTACTCCTCCAGCTGGCGATTAATAAGACACCACTGTAAATCACCTGGCTTTTGCCATGCTGCCTGCTGGGAGAGAGGAGACAAGTTCGTTTAATCCAATTAGAGCATGAAGCTGTCACTGGTAAGACAACCACCCCCTTCGCCTCCTTGTCCCCCCTCCCGAACTCACCATCCGTCAGCGTCTGGAAGCACATCTTTCCGCTGTACTTGCCATAGCCAGCCACGGTGCGGGCTCGGACCTGCACCACGTACACCATGCCGGGTCGCAGCCCCTCAATCCTGGCCGTGTTGGTCTGGCTGCGGGCCATGGAGGAATTGTATTCATTGTGGTCCTGCGGGCAAGGCCAGGAGAGATGGTCAGCAGGGACAGGCACAAGGGACAATGTGCCCTGCAGCCCACCTGTCCCTGCTGATGGCAGGGATAAGGTTTATCTGCAGGGGGATAAAGTGGTGGCCATGGTTTTGCTCCAGGAAGGACAAGCGCCGGAGCCCAGGCAAGGTGGCTTGGACCCTCTTGGTGGTCCCTCAAGCCCTTACATGAAGGATCCCGCAGGAACAGGACCCATGAGCTGTGCGTGGCCTCCGGGGAGGTCCCCAGTCCCACCATAGCCAAAAGCATGGAGCAGCAGGCGGAAACAATAAGAGCATCCAGAGCAAAAACACTCATGAGCAGTAAATTCCTCCTCTTCGAAACACTGATGTCCCTGCACATTTCAGAAATGTCATGCAGTTATGGAAATGCCATAACGTGCCCTACGAGACATGGGTCAAGCAAGTTCAAGGGCAACTTGCCTCTACTGAGAGCTCCAGCCCCTACAGTCCCTGCTTTGCTGGCAGCAGTCCCTGTGCTAAACCGTGGTGGAAACGTCATGCATCTCAAATCTCATTTTTTGCAACATTCCCCGGTGATTTGCTGTAAAGGAGCCGCTGGTGAGATCATCTAATTATTCACATTTAGAGGAATTCATTAAAGCTGGCAAGACACGGGAGGGATGGAACAGCTTGGGCTCGGCACGGTTCACCGCAAGGGTTGAGAGCACGTCCCCTGCGGGGAGGGACAGCTGCCAGTGAAAGGACCTGGCAGGAGGCAGTGACCCGGGACAGGGACAACCCTGATAACCTTTGCTGGTCCTCACCATCCCCCTCCTTTCCTCCTGATGCCGTCCCCATGCTCCAGGTCCCTGTTCACCCTAGCAGACACCAGAGCCAAGGCAACAATGAGCACTGAAGTGCTGGAGAAAATACTGCCCACTGGGGAGGAATCAGTATCTCCAGCCGCGATGTCGCTTCCCTTCCTCTGGTTGCACATCGCTCCCACCCTGCAGAGCCAGCGTGGGTGACCTGGTACCTGTCCATCTGCCTGTCCCACCACCCAGACCCTTCCCAGCCTGACTCAAAGCTCATCGATGTTCCCCCCTCTCCCAGCAAGCTCAGGACCTGAGCAGCCCCTAGCCCACTCTCCACTATGAGATTTCCACCCAAGCTTACCGCTGCCGGCCTGGAGCCCACGGTGCTGCCAACATCAGGTGTGCAGATGCGGCTCACCTTCTCATAGTAGCGGATCTCATAGTCCAGGATGATGCCATTGGGCTGCTCGGGCTGAGGCCAGGACAGCGTGATGCTCCTCATTGTGGCGCTCACCTGGTGCATGATGGGGACAGTGGAAGGTGCTGCCGAGGAAGCAGGGAGGGAGGGAAAATTAATGGAAAGGACTGATGGCCCTGGGGAGGGGTAAAATCCCCCAGCACAGAGCATCCTACATCTCCCATGCCTGCAGTTGTTCACCCCATGGGGCAAGCTCACACATTAGCAGTGGGAAAAGCAGCATCTCAGCAGCTTATGTGGAGCCAGAACTCTGAGCTGGCAAGGGAATTCTGGTATTTAAACCAATTACTTTTTTAATTAGGAGCTTAGAAATCCTCGGTATTCCTTCTCCTTGGGATTGCTTGCTCCAAGAATGTCTCCCACAGCAGGGCAGACAGCAAAGCTGTCCCCAGCAGGGACAAACCAAGGCTGACAGTCTCCAGCTCTGCTTGCCATCTTCTGCTGTAGCAGCTTCTCTGGGGGAGCCAGCACTCGGCACTGCGGGAGTCTGTCCCATGGTTGCGACCCCACGTGCTGTCAGTAAGTGGATGCAGCAGCAAAAATCTGCCCACCCTGAAGATAATGATGGGAAACCAGGGCAGGGACACACCAGGCCAGCAAGGGGACCCCAGGTCACTGGAGCCTGTAGCACAGCTTTGGCTCAGCCCTGTCCTAAACGAGCTGCTGAGTCCGCTCTTAGGGGCTCTCTGGGGATGCTCATCCTCAGCACCCAAATATGCTCCCAGGAGTTTTATTTCTGAATTCCAAACACTTGCAGAACAGTTGCCTATCCTCATTCAGCTTGCTCGCCCTGGCCCATGGCACAAGGGTGCTCAAAAGGCAGCGCCTCCACCCCTGCAGCCCCTGAGACCTCCCGGGCAGCAAACCACAGGGGTCCCAGGCACCTTGTCACAGCATCCCCGGAGAAAGAAAGATGCTCAGCACTGGACACCTGAAATAGCTGCCAGGGATAATGTCCTCTCTGCTGCTGCTCCCTGCCATGCTCCCTGCATGCACTGGAGCCATCCTGGGGCTGTTCTGCGCCTGCTGGGGAGCTGAGTAACCCTGGAGCCAACCTCTCCTGGAGCCGAGCATCCCCAGCAGCAGCAACACTGTACTTCCACGATCAAGGACACCAAGCCATTAAATTAGCCAGGAGCTGCTTTTCCAAAGTTAAACTTGAAAGGGCCAGAGCCAGCCAATACAGCCCTGATCTTGCACTTAATCCTACCACAAACCTCTAAGAAAGGTATTCAAGTCTCTCCACACCAAAAACAGTGCTGGCATGACCTGCTTGCAGGGTCAGTTCCCTTTTTGGCCCTCTCTGTCCTCCTCCTCACCATGCCCAGAATGCAGGCAGCACGAGGCAGGGAATATGCCTGTGTGGGTTCAGGGCAGAGACGAGCTTGGCATGACCAATTTGGGGCACAGGATGGCCCTGTGGAGGTAATGTGGGGGCAGCGGGAGCCCCACTTAACGCAGCCGCGCTGGGAGATGTTGATAGTTTGGCACCACCATTGTTTACGCAGCACACTTAATCCCTTTCTAAATTTTTTTAGATTTCTCCCCATCCACTCCAAGAAGATGCTCATGGGCCAAAATTAAACACTTAGCTTGATTGCTGTTTTGTTAATCATTGCGTTCCCCACCCTGTTAGAGTGCATAGCAGCGAGCAGGCAGATGGGGCTGGGATGCGCTAACCAGCCTGAGGAAAGCGGGTGGAAAATCCTGCTGCAAAAACCCGTTGCAAAGCCACAGGGATTTTAGAAGGACAGCATCAATCCTGCCCTCAACATACTTGATGCCTTGCCATCAGGTTCCCGCAGCCCGTCCTGCAGCACTGGGAGCATTTCCACATTAATATTCAGCCTTTGTAAGACAGACAGAGAGTGCTGGGGTACAGACAGCCAGCCATGGGTGCCCTGGCAGTTCCCAGATCCCGAGCAGCCCCAGGGTGGGAGATGAGCAAGGAAACACTCCAAAAATCCAACCCAATCCCACCCTGGAAAAAAAAAAAGGCTAGGAAACGAGGCAGGTTTGATTGCACACGGTTCAGGAGACGGTGATGCCAGTCAGGCACAAGCATGGATTTGTATTCCCAGGAGCCAGGAGACTAAAGTATTTACACCAGGTTGCTTTGTCGTGCTCTCCCAAGGGAGCGGGTTGGCAAAGGCTGCCTGCATTACACACTTGGCACAAAGCAGAAAATACCATCCCCTTTCTCTGCTTAAAGTAGATAGGTTTCCACCCCCTCTGCTCCTCATTGCAGCCCGGGACCAGGTCACTCCTGGGCAGGTATAGCACAGCCATCACACACCACTCACAACCCAGCAGCTTTTTCTTTCAGATATGGAGCTTCCTTCCATACAGAGCTTGTAACTGGTGGGCTGCAGCTAAAAACCCCCAGCACCGCATCGTCCCAGGACTCACCAGCTTGGTTGGTGGTGATGTTGACAGAGACGTGCTGCGGTTGGAAGGGGCTCTTGTTGGAAACCCCATTGACAGCCTGGATCTCAAAGGTGTAGGGAGTGTGTGCCCACAGGCTGCTGATGAAGACCCGGGTCTCTGTCAGCCCCAGCTGCCTGGGGACAAAGTCCACGTTGTCGTCACAGCGGGAACAGGCGCGTCGGTCTGACCGGCACTTCTTGCAGACGATGTTGTAGGTGACATCGTCCCGACCCCCAGTCTCTCGCGGTGGGTGCCACTCCAGGATGATGGATGTCTCATTGACGATGGAGATGACATTGCGGGGGCCAGATGGGACGCCTGCAGGAAAAGAGAGCTTGAGATGGGTTCTTGCCCAAACTGCTATGCTCAGCCCTACCAAGGCTCAGCGGGAGCCCCAGGAGCCTCCAGCACAGAGGACACAGCTCCATCTACCCATCACCTCCTGGCTCAGGAGGAATTTTGGTCTCTATGGCTTTCCTTGATTCAAGACCAGGCTTTCCTCACTGGCAATGCTGACCACCCACACCACCATCCACGGAGAGAGGTTTCACAGTTGGATGAGGACTCCCATGCCACAAACCCACACAGTCTCCAAAAAAGCCCCCCATGCAGAGCACACACAGATCCATCTGCCAAGGTGGATCTATTTTAATGATCAGGAGATGCTGAGATAGCTCTGGCACTCACATGGAGAAGCACCTTAAACAAATTATCACAGCAAGAGAAACACCACTTAGCCAGCACCACAGAGAAACAGAGATGCAGTGGACAAAAGGAGAATAAAGAATGGAAAGTGGTTATTAACAGTTCGATATCGCAAGTTGGGAGCCCGGGCATTTAACCGATATCTCCTCCGCATCCAGCACCGCTCACTGGTTTGCAAGCAGCTTGGCTGTTGGATGAGAAATCAAAATTGCATTGATCAAATCTGCCAGAGCCATTGCAAGTGCTTTGGAGGACGGGAATTGAATGTGGCTCCGACTGCATGCGCTGTCAGAAAGGGATCGGAGTCCGTAGAGAGCGATTCAGGAGGAATCCAGGTGGGAGAGCATCATCGAGGAACAAACATATGTCTGCCCAGGTCTGGAGTATTTAGGGTTAGCCAGGACAGCTCTGCAGCCAAACCCACAAAATTCAGCTGTCAGGTTATATTAAATAAGAAGAGTGATTAATTACTCATGTCAGTGGGGCTCAGCGCTGTGCTTCTGAGGAAGAAAAAGGACTTTGCCACGATGGGGGGTGCAATAAAAGTGATGGAGGACTTGACCTGCAAGGAAAGGTTAAGAGAGCAAAGTGTGCTCCATCCTGGGGAAAAACATCCCAGGGGAGCCCTC
The DNA here is from genome assembly GCF_000695765.1 of Mesitornis unicolor. NCBI lineage: Eukaryota > Metazoa > Chordata > Aves > Mesitornithiformes > Mesitornithidae > Mesitornis > Mesitornis unicolor. Next base: position 85,426 of record NW_010192293.1, read on the forward strand.
CACGTGTGTGTGTGCTGGGGAACATCATTAGTGGCTGCAGATAAATTAGCCCCATTAGTGCCTGGGGATGGACTGGGCAGAGGCAGCTTCATCTGCAAGGGGTGACGGGTGGGATGGAGAGGTCACCCTGCATGGAGGTCCAGCTGCCAGCCAGCCCGGGTGGCCATGGGTGGCCCCCAGCTTTAATTGTAGCCCCTTCCCTTCCCTGCCAGGGGCATGGGGCAGGACCTGCACTTGCCGGCATTGCCCTCAGGAAGGGCTCTGGTTCAGGGCAGTGCCAGCAGCTCCACACTGTTATTTACTCCTCTGACATGGAGAAACTGTCGGTGAACAGCTGGCACCTCAAATTAGAGCCTTGTAAAAAGAGTCGATGAGAAGAATTAAAAATCAGAAAATGGATTTTTTCATACTGTATTCCTATAGCACAGCAATACTGTAAATCAGCTTCATAACAAGATATAATAAAGACACATAGATTTATCTGCAGTTGTGCTACCTGCCGACTACCTGGTCCATTCTGACAGCTCAAGTGATCCACAAAACATGTAAATTCTTTTACTGGTTTCTGATGTGCATTTTGGGCACTTCCCAGCACCAGCAGAGCATCCTTGTGCTAAAGCTCCCTGAATGGCTGAATCAAAGAGATTCACAGTGTATTTTGGAGGGAGAAATGAGGCTGAGATTCATGTTCCCAGTGGGGTAAAAAGCACAGCAGCTCCTTCTTCTGTCCTGGGCTCTTTTCTCACCAGAAGTCAGACTTCAGGCCACTGCTGCCTTCTCAGGCAGTTCGGGCAGGCAGCCGAGCAGCGATGCATCGCACGCAACGCCACACTGAATACCAATGCTTAATGCACCCTTTCCCCCTGTTAAAGAATACTCCATGTGCAAGACTATGAACAAGACAGGCACAGCAGATAACTTTAAATTCTAATTTATCCTAGGGATTATCTCCCTGCCATCACTGCCACTGCCAGGGTGAAGTATAAATTCAAATGGCAGGCAGGTTGTGGGGCCGTCCACATCGTTCTGTGGCACATCGTTTGGTGCATGCCACAGTGGTGTCCTGGGAAAGCAGAGCAAAGGGTGATGAGACATCATCTGCTTATGCTGGCGCAGCGGTGAAGGGATTTGTGTTGGTGTGAGGAGCATTTCTGTAGCGCATGGAGGAGGTGCCACATGGAGAGGGATGGGTAGTCAATACCCCAGCCACAAAACTACACCTTTGCAGTGGGGTGACCTCAGCTGGCTGCCAGATGCTCACCCAGCTGCTCTCTATGCAGTAAGACAGGAGAAGAAAATAAGATTAAAAACTTCATGGGTTGAGGCTTTATACCTACTGCTTCCCCAGCAGCGGAGGGAAGTGAGACCTTGCAACCTCCCTGTGCCAACCCCAATCTGTTACTCACTGGTGCAGGCAGCTGCCGGTGGGTCAAAATCTGCCCGGTAGTAGCCATTGCGGCACGTGCAGACCGGTGAGGCCTCTGCGGTGGAGCGGCTGTTGGAGGGGCACGGCACACAGAGCCCTGTGCCCTGGCTGGCCTTGAACGTCCCTGCTGGGCAGGCTGCAAGAGAAAGGAGAGGAGAGCGGTTGGGGGTTGAATTGTCCCAGAGTGGAGGCGAAAGCCTGTCCTTGGAATGGAGCAGAAAGTAAATTAAGAAACAAAAGAAAGAAGACACAGAAAAGCTTCACGCCTGTATCAAAGCTAAACAGGGTAGGACATTCCTACAAAGGTGGACATAATTTTCCACGCAGGGCATGAATTATTTTGGAAGGATCCAGGAAAACACTAAAATCACACAGCAATGATGCTCCCTGCCGCTCATACCTGGACAAGGGGATGGTGGGAGGCTGCAGGACCCTCTTTCCCAGCAGCACCCACAGGGACATAGACACACAGGGGCAGGACAGCATTCCCCTTCTGCTGATCTGAAATGTCCCTTTCCACCATCCCAACAGCACGGCTCAGGTCTCACAGCTCTTTTTCCATGCAAAATTGGAATATTTAATAAGAAAGTTGACGCAACATCCATGACAGTGTCCTATGGGTCAATCCCATTAATACCCCACAGCCTGGGGCTAAAAACGTTCCTGGCCTTCAGCCTCTTGAGTTCACGCACACAGGAAATGACAACTAAATCATAAATTAAAAGTTGCTCCTCCAGTTGTGGTTACGGCGAGGCTTTAATTCGTGACGGTGGGAGGTTTCATTACACAAGTGTCTTGCTGCTCTGCAGTTAGAGGGTGAAGCTGGAGTGACAAAGATGGGGCACCTCGTCCCTGTCCCACCCCACCAGTCCTCACCAACCAGATGAAGAGATGCTAATCCATCCATGTCAAACAAAACCCTTGGGTGACCCCTACAAAACTTAAGGCTGCAGAAGGTAGCACCCATATTTTAGCACATGTACCCAAAGGAGCAGACCTCCATATGCAGGTCCACCACCCAGTCAGGGCGAGGTAGTTCACGGCATCACATATACAGTGGTCCCACCTCCGTTTGGCTCCCAGCTCTGCCCCCTTGATGCTGTCAGCTCCATGGCAGGGCCCTGCAGAGAAGCACACTAAGTGTCTCATAAACACGGCGATGATTGAGATAACGGAAAGTGCCTCTTAGCCCCTGTCTGCTGCATCAGGATATGAGGCATCTCCTAGCAGCCACGAAGAGGAAATTAATAGGAGCAAGCAGGAGTAACCACTTTGATGCAATTTCCTTGGGAGATAGTGGACCATCTAATCTTTATTGGAGCCCTTTAACCTGTCATTCAAAACTCCTGAAGGCCTCTTGCTCACACAGTCTTTCCAGATATTAAAAGATGATAAAAAAGCATGAACCAAAACAATATTTAACAATTTTATTATTTAGGGGATTTTTCTCCCCCATCTGAGGGATGCAACTGGCTGTGACAAACCCCCTCTTTCCAATGGCTTTAACAGTCAAGTGGGGATGTGGCATCCCAGAGGGACCAGCCACCATCTCATCCTGCCCTTCCTCCTCCTCACCACGGAAAGAGAGAGAGGAGGTCGAGAGTGTCACAGCACTATGAACACACCTTGGTTTAAGCACAGGACCATGTCAGTGGGTCGTCAGTGGGTCGGTTGAAATTTGGAATCACAATTAAGCCAAGCAATGCTTGTCAAAACACCAGAACAAAGTACACTGCAAGCCAGTGTCCTCCGGTTTCTTTTATCACTTTGCTTATCTGCAAATTCCCGTAATCTGCAGGCACGTGGCTCTTAATTGTTATTATTACCAATTAGCTTTTCTCTCCTGTAATTACCCTGTGCTTGCCTGAAGCCTCCCACAGTTTCAGGGGAGGCTGATACCTTCCTCCTTCCTCTCTGCTCTCACTGCTACCCGCATCCCCCTTCTTTCTGGGGGAGCTGAACCATGAACCTCACGGCGAAGATGAAGCCGAAACCCTCCTGCGATGTGATTTATGGAAACCCGCGCATTGTGGGATCCATAATCCATTGGATAGTAAACATGTAGTCTGGGCGTAAGGCTCAGATAGAGGGCTGGAGCCCGGGAGGGAGCCATAAATCACCACGCTAACAGCAAGCGCAGTGTTTGCCTTGATTTAAGGGCTGCTGCAAAGAAGTTTCCCAGCGCTGGCAAGGGCTGGATCTGCAATAGCGCCTCGGACGTGCGCGGGACGAGGCTCTGCCTCCAGCTTTCCCCGCGGAAGCCGGCTCCCGCTGCCGGTGCCCAGGCTGCGGTGCAATCTGCATCGCTTCAGCCCGGAAAAGAATTAATGGATTGTTGATTACGTGGGCTGGATAAGATTAATGATGTGCTTAACTATCCATTTCTTTATGTTTAAGCACCAGGGGTGTGTTTGTAAATGATGAGGCACCAAACCCAGCCGTGCTCAGGAAGATCAGCAGCTTCAGTGCTCGCTGAGGCTGCCCGCTCAGCACCAAAACCCCCCCGCAACCTGGGTACTGGGGGTCTTGGAAAGAGCCGGGGATAAGTGGGATCTCCATGCTCATCCAGCCCTGCTCCCGCCCAAGGCAAGCTGCCGTCAACAGCTCAACCAGACGTTCTGCAGAAAGAGTACAAACACAGGGGCATTCAAGCATTTCATTCTCCAAACTAAATCCTTTCGGTTAGCACCTGGAACTTGCACTTTTTAATTACTCTCTCAGGGAAGCTTTAGTCAAAAAGAAAAAAAAGAAAGAAAGAAAAGAAGAAAGGAAGAAAGGAGACATCTCCACTATATTAACTTGCTCTAAAGCTCCCTGGGGATGCAGAGTGGCACTTTTCCTTATCAGGTTTTAAAATACGAGCTTCTGCAAAGAATTAGTTTGCAATTCCCCACCTCCTCCCACCAGCCCTCACTGGCACCCCATGCAGCTCCCTTCGCTCTCAGGAAACCAAGCCTGTGCCGTCTCATCATTCCCATGCCCCTGAGGTCCCTGTTGGGGCAGAACTAATGATATTTGCCAAGTCTTCCCATATCCATGCTTGTTTGGGGGTCCTTTTTGGGTCCGACATCTTTGCAGGTCAAAATCAACATCTTTAAGCATGCCCATGCACGTGCCCATGGTCACACCACCAGGACAGGTGAGGAAAATATGAGCTAGAAATGACTGTGCTGCACAAAGTGATGCCCTCAAACAAGCTGGAGGTGCAGAGAGGACTGCCTCGAGCAAAGGCACTGCAAAAGTCTGGATGATCCACCAAAAAGATGCATGGTTGGCACCCACCAGCACCCCCAGGAGAAGGGCAATGGGGAGGGTGCCCTGTTGGGTTTGAGGATGCCACAGGCCATGACCAAAGGAAGAACTGCAGCTCATTGCACTTAAATTACACTGGAAAAGGATTCAAGGCCGTTTCCTCCCTTTCTGCAAACGACAATTTTTCATTAAGAAAAACAACCTGGTTCCTGAAACCAACACTTTCTACACAAGGCTCACAATTTTGGACAAAACCTAAAAAGAAGAGATGAAATGCTTGCTAGAAACCCCTTGTACCCTTAGCAGACACCTTTGACAAAATGTTGAAGCATCTTTAAGCACACAAAAAAAAAAGAAAAAGCCCATCAACTTTTCAGCTTTCTAATGCAGATTTTCTGATTAGCCCTAATTACGGGTATTTTAGCAGCAAGGCAGCTCTCCTCCCCATCCTGCTGCCTTCACATGCAGCCTGCACGCAGGCTAGGAAGCCCTCCTAGATGCTTTCAGCTGAAAGACACCATCCAGGCAAACAAACACCCACGCAAAACGGCGTACTATATAAAAACGATATTTAGAGGCTGTTGTGATTGCAGGGGCAGGCACTCCCGGCTGCCAGCACAGCTCTCGCTCACCCTCCCGGGCAGGCAACACTGGTGGCACCACATCCCCCAAGGACACACACACAGGGGGAGCAGAGCCACAGCACTGCCGTGGGGTGTAACACAACCGATGGCTTTGCGTTTCTATCCCTTTGATACGATGATGATGCCTGGGATGGGAGCTGCAGTCTGGGGGAAAAAACAGCCGAAGCAGGCGAGCTGTCACCCACGCACCAGGGAGCTGCCATCTCCCTGTCTTCAAAGGGCAACGAGGGCGCTGCCTTCCCACCCCACTTTCATCTCCCTCCCCGCAAACAGCCGAGCAGGGAGCGGGCGCCTGTTGCCGGAGGTTTAATTGCATCCCTGACTTGACACTCACCTGTCATCCCTTCCCCTTGAATCTCTACTGGGGAGGGGAGTGTTTTGTGGGTTTTTTCCCCCCATACCTGCTTTTTAATGAGCCGATTCCCTTTTATATCAAGCCAAGCACTTTTCCTGAGCGCCTCAAACCTGCCACAGCCGCAGCGAGCTCGGCAGGCAGCCGGTAATGCTGGCAGGTGTACTGCCGTGCCACCCTCCACCAGTCATCGGCAAATTAATCCGGAGAGGTTTCTGCATTGGGAGCAGTGCCGTGCTGTGGCAAAGAGGGGTGGGAGGGGACCCACCACACGCATCCTGCCTGCCTGACCACACCGAAGAGGGAGACGAGGAGCAGAACTGGCCCTGAAACACCCCATCAGCCACCAAATCTCCTCTCCGACATCCAGTCCTTGGGGGAGGGTGGGGAGCATGGTTCAGATGGGGAAATGGCAGAGTTCAAGCATCCCCATCCCCAAAGCATTCTCGGACGCTTGCAGAGCCTTGTCCCAGGGAGAGAAAAAAAACTCATTTTGGTGCAAACTTCACCATTTTTTGCAGTCATACGCACCACTTCTCACTATTTTGGATCACCCGGAGCCACTCCCGCCTCGGGGCCGAGCGCTCACCCAACATAATCACAAACAGCACCTGCCTCGTTGCATTGCATTCCTGTATTTCAGCACTGAAAGGTACAAAAAAGCTACAGGGAGAAAGTCATGAGATAAACATGAGCTTCCCCGCATCTGGGATTGCATCCTGCGGGCGACGGGCTGCATCCCTCCTTGGTGCACAGAGGAACGAGGCCCCGGCTCCTCCTGATGCAGGCGGTTAATTAAACCAGCCTTTCACCTCTGGAGGAATAGGTTTAGATCCGCCTTGGGACACATGTGAATTAAAGGCAGCGGCTTCTCAGCCTGGCCCGTTATGGTTTATTCATGGAGGAAAAGTAAAATTCAGTGTGGCTTTTCCCTTCTCAGGGTTTGCGGTTGTTTTTCGAAATCTTTTGGCTCTTCTCAGGGATGAGAAATTAATCGAAGCGGGAAGGTGCAGGGCAGGATTTCAAAGGCACTTGCAGGGCAGGGAGCTGTGCAAGGCCAATTAAAGGCAACAAGGTGCATGTGCGTTCACTTCTCCCAAAAATCCCATCCTTCATCAACCAAGGATTTGCTCCCCTGGGGCGGATCAGGGTGCTTGCAGACTGAGCTATGCATACTTGGCTGGTAGCAAAGCACAGCCAATGCTCACCCAGAAGTAGTGTTTTTCCTCTGGAAAGGCAGGCTTGGGAAAATTCAGGGTCTCTGGATGAAGAAGAGCTTTGACACCAACTGTTTAGCTGGTACCATGACTCCAGACAATGAGTTTAAGCCCACAGCAGGACACAGAAGAAGTCAGTTTTGGCTCCCACATGCCCTGATGCTCACCACTTGTGGCACCCATCTTCCTGAGTCCATGGTTACCAATTTAACCACTGCTCTGGGCTTTGCTTGCTCTGTTTTTCATGGCTGGGGGCATTTTGAAGGTCTAAAGACGAAATCTGGCCCAGATCTCTTTCTTGGATGAGAAAGGGGAGAGCACAGGCGCCCTGGGCAGACGGCGTCGCAAGGCTGCCAGCTCGCCGCAGAGCAGGGAAATGCACTTCGCCCTCCAAAACAGCCAACAGAAAGAAAAACAAAAAACACTTCTCAAGGTCACTTCTGCAAGCTGCTTTTCTCCTGCTTGAGTTCTGCTTCGCTTTAAGTTTCTGCTTTGCACCGGCGCAAGGCTGCCCATCTCACACCCCGCTCCTCTGTCATCAGTGGCTCACCTTCCTCTTCATAAAGCAGCCATCATAACAACGATGCCTGACCTTCTGCTCCAGCACTTTTGCACCAAAAATCAGGGGTTAAACACGGCTCATGCAGATCTCCCAGTTCCCAGCCTGTTTCCATTTCTCCCCAGTGTTTCAGCTATTCCCCTTGGGAATGACAGCACCACTATGGAGATGAGGAGGGAGGCAATGCAGGGAAGGATGAGGTTGGCACTGCATCTCTGAGCATTCACTTTCAGTTATCAAATACTAAATAACATGATCAAATGCTAAATAATGTGATCAAATGCTAGACAATTTATCCACATATGCAGGGAAGTTTACAGTGGAGTGACCAGAGGTTGCGTGGCCACAGCTGTGACTGGTGCCGGGTGCTCCTCACCATCCTAATGCTGCCCAAGTTTATTAACCTGAGGCAACAAATAAAGGGGGATGAAGTTCTCAGCAATGATTTGAGGCTATTTAACCTTCTTATACTACTCTTTAAAGATGTATTCAGTGGCTGCAGCCCACCACGGGCTCCTTCCTTTGCTCAGAGGCCACAGGGCTGGGGCAGTTGAGAGCTATGCCAATTGCAGCCACAAATTAAATGCCACAACACAGCTCTCCCTGGGGATGAGCTGTAAGGAAACAGGAGATTGATTTACCCGTAGATAAGCAGCAGCATCCAACCCCCTACTCCTGTGCTTCCCCACCCCGACTGGCGCTAGTTGAACATTTACATCGCTGCTGCACATTAAATCCAGAGCTAAGGCCCGGGGAGCAAGCCAAGAAACCCATCCTGCACCAGCAACAAAAAACAATTTAAAGAGAAAACAGGCATCAGGCCCCAGGCATCGGGTTCAATACAGCAGTCACAGAGCAAGATTATTTTCCCCATGAAACACAGCAATGTGAGACTCAGGGAGTCGATGGACACAGATTGGAAACCATACGGAAGAGCCAATACTTTCATGTACCACTTAACCCATCGCTTTCACCCCTCAACGCCTCCATGACCAGTCAAGACACCTAATGAGCAGGAAAGCGAGCTGCCACGAAAACTCGTGGTAGACATCAGAGTGCTCCCACGTACAGAGGTGCTGGCAGGGGCTGTAGTCAGAAATCCCCTGAAAATGATGAAATCCCTCCCAGGGATTTCAGGAACCACCAACGTTGCTCCATAACTCCAGCCCCTCTTCCAACAGGGAAATTGTGGTGCATTGCCCCTGGGCTCTCCAAAGCACTAACCCCTCCTGACTGAGATGCAAACATCTCCTGCTCTTCATAGGAACTAATTAAGGACCTTTTCCTCCCTCGCCAGCTCACACCATGCAGTATCTCCTCAATCTAGAGAACATCAAGTGCTTATTAATTATGTCTGAAGTGGTTCCTTGTTAGTGCTGACACCGCAAAGGATGAGTCACCCTGGGATGAGGCTGGGGGAGAGCTTCAGCCGCAGGGCCAGGCGCACGCTGCCGTCACAGCAAGGGACACACGAACACATGGCTTCCTCATGTCCCTGCTGTGGCACTGGAGGACATTGTGCCTTCAGTTGACCCATCCTGGAACAGGAACGCCCAACCCAGGGGAGATGAGCCTCAGGGGCTGCAGTTTGGTTGACTGCTTGAGGACCACATCTGGGGATGGATTTGGCAAGGTGGGGGATGGATTCAGCCAGGGAAGGATGTCCCAACCAAGGTGCAACCACTCCCCCATATCGCTCATCCACCCCAAGAGCCCCATGCAAGAAATTAATTAGAAAAGTAATTAAGAGAGCTCCCCTATGAATATTTATAACGGAACAAGCTATAATTACAATTCCTCGGAGGAAAGGCGCCTCCTCACCCAGCCACAGAGAGACGAGGGGAACCGTGGCACCGATCAGGGGACCGGAGGCACCGGCTGCTCCTGCCTTCACATCCACCTGCCCACACATGGCCCCGGCCCTGGGAAACCATCTCCATCATCCCACACTGGCTGAGCAACGCACTCCCTTCCACCCCTGGGAGTGGCATTTTTGGCAACAAGCCATATTTTCCGCAGTCAGATGCAATTTACTATTATTTCTCTACACGAGCATCACTTACATACATTCTGTATGATTTCTCTCTTTTAATAGCACCTCCTTTCCCACCCTAAGCAGTTAAACGGTGGCTGCTGATATTGACTTGCCCTGCTCTTGCCGAGCATCTCTTATCAGCCTTAATCTCCTGGAGCCAAAAAACACCTAAAAAGCAATTTCTGAAAATTTGACCCATCTCCGTTCCACTTACTTATTTTTCTCTATCCACATTCTCCATCTCTGCTCTATTCTTACAATTTTCCCAGTCCAAACTAGTCACTTCCAAGCACATTTCCCCAGTAAGCTGCTAGCCGAGTTGCCACCTCACTACCTTCAGCCCAACTTTCCAACACCCCCAACGTAACAGCATAGGAAAGCATGGGGGGCCGTGGAAATTTTGGCTACGAGGAAGATGAAACAGTTGGGTCTCCTTCCACATTCCTCACCCTTTGAGGCTCTCCTGCAGCACCACGCCCACCAATGGAAAATTAGGCCAGGGCCAAGTTTCTACTTTCTCCTCTCTGCATGATGCCATCCTGTGAAAGTTGTTCAGTCCCAAGGGCAGAGTCCACCTTGCGGATCAAGAGCACAGGGAGGAAGTGAAGATGTGCATCCTACATTGGATGTGTTGGTGTTTCAGAGACCCCACATGCCAGACCCACCTCAGCACCCACCGGGGCTCGAGCAGCACAAACCGAGATCCCTGCCTGTGAGGGGTTCAAAGGAGAGTTCAAAGCAGACACCAGGTTACGGTAACGCAACGCGACTCAGCTCCAGCATAACTACTGTCAGGTCCTTGTTGGTTGCAAGCATTGCTGGACAGAGCAAGAGGTGGGAGAGGGTGGGACAACACCCACTAACCCCACCTCTGAGTGCAGCTTCTCCTTGAAATCCCCCACCCGTGTCCCACATCAGCACTAGCAACAAGTAGGCAAAAAACCATAGTTTCCTCCATCCTCAACATCTGTTACACATAAGTCAAAGCCACCCGAGATCATGGGGATTTACTCTGTGTAGGCAGCTCTGGAAGCTTTTCTTAGCAGTGAAACATAATTTGCACTTTGGGCTCTCTAAGAATAAGTTGTCTTAAATAATTATAGGTGATTAAGAGCTCACAAGCAGATCGGGTGTGGAGGCAGGAGGCCTGCGATAGCTCCACGTCTCACCCTGTCTCTCTCATCCCGGCACCACCAGCCCCGCTCACTCAGCATGTTGAAACAGATTCCCATGGTAGACCTGGAAGATTTGGGTTTAGCCAGAAGATGACAGCCCCTAGCAGCAGATAGGTAATAAATACATAAAAGAAAATCAGATCAAAATAAGCTGATATCAAGACTCACCTCACAGGCAATTGGTCCTCTGGGCTGCAGACTCAGCAGAGGAAAGCTGGTCAAGTCAGGGTGGAAATTCAATCCAATTCCCCTCGTGTATAGGTTCCCCAGGACCCCCTCTGCTTTTACAGACGAGTTTTAGACAGCAAAGCTCAGAAACAACAGTCAAGGTCAGAGCCCTCTGCCCCCAGCACAACCCACAGCTCACAACAAGCAAGGAGATGGCAAAGCTTTGCCTGCACCATGCAGAGCATCGTCCCAGAGAAGCCCCAGGGAGGACGAGTCAGCAAGACGAGGGCAGCGTTAGCCAAGGCACCACTCCCTGGTCGGGGGGGATGGTGCTGCCAGGAGCCCCATGATGCCCTCTCGCAAGATACGGCCACACTGAGAGCACCGAGGAGACCCGCTCCTACCCCCAGCCCACAGCTCTCTCCTTCCTAAAATCCATTTTCATACAATAAATATCATACAAGCGAGTCCTAGACTTAACATGAAAACTAAGTGATGCAGTTCTACCCCACACCATTAATGACATTTTCTCTGTTGCTGCTTGCTGGGTGAGGCTCCCCTGGGAGCCCAGGGTGGGGGAACATCAATTCTCTCCTCTTGTGAGTTTACACATCTTAATTTGAGGTGAATATTTAGTCTGGTTTGATGCTCTGATAGGCAAGGCATGGATCATTTCTTGGCCGCGAGTCTGCTGCACCAGCTGAAGACAGATGGGTCTTCCCATGGCTCCCAGCCCTCCTCCAAAGCTCTGCTTAAGTGCGCGAGTGATGCTTTGATTTAATCACCGTGCTCCTGCTTTCCAAGCATCCTCTGAGATACAAGACACTGGGTGTGACAAACGACCACTTTTAACACACTCAGAGCTAGCACCACGGCACCGCTCCATTTGTCACCGCCCGGGTGCAGAACGATCCAGGTAGCAGACACAGGGGTTTGGAGATGGTAGAAAATTAAACCCTCAGTAATCTGCACTGATTAATTTTCTTTTTCTCCTCACTCTGGTGGGCTCCATCCCTCCTCTGCATGCACCTGTGGTGTCTTCACGGATTAAAACATCACTGGTGAAGGCATTTCCTAGCACAGAGGTTGCAGTCACTGCAACCCCAGGGCACAGCTCCCAAACCGTGCCCTGCACAATGAGTTATCTCACAGCTCGGGGGAAAAAAAGTCCAGTTTATTTTTATGACTAGATAGTTGGTATAAAAACCCCTCCTTTAAAAACTAATTATTATCACTACTACCCATCGGGGGGGGGTAAAAAAAATATTGTTTTTTTAAATTTTAATTATTATTACTGGGAGAGATAATGGCTCCTGAAGCGCTTGCCACAGGCAGTGCAGTGCAGACCCGAACACGGGCAAGATCCGCATCCCTTGCAAGCACACAGCAGCAAAAAAAAAAAAAAAAAAAAAAAAGGAAAAAGTTCTAGAAAGGCTTGAAACGCCGCGGGCTGAGTCACCGGGTTTGCCAGGTGCTGGCCATTTGCAAACAAGGGTGGGAACAATGCGTCCGCCTGACGCGGGCCGGATCCTCCGCTTCCGCGCGGCTCGGCCATTGTCCGGAGAACAATCCCGGCTCGGCCGAGAGCAAAGGGCCTCGGACACAGCGGCGCGGGGTGGGAGCGGGGCTCCTGGGCTGGGGCAGCGGAGGAGGTCAGGGGAGCCAGGTGGGTTTTGCATGTGGAGCTTTGCACCCCAATTTTCCCCAAAAAGATGTGTTTCGCCAAGCAGAAATTACCTAAATAGACCATTAACATGCCAAGGGTTTAGAAGCAGACTGACGCTCTCATTTGTAAACAGGCTTATGAAAAGACCCTTAGGGGACGGAAGGAAAAAAAAGTCCTCCGCCCAGAATTGAGTTATTTTTCTTCATCTTTTAAGACTAGAATCAATGTAACACTCAAAAGTTCTCATTATGGGGAGGGAAAATACATAACAGCTCATGGTACAATTTGAGGAGAAATAAAAAAGACTGAAAAATAATTTTTAAAAGTTCAACATTGAGTGACACTGTGGCTATGGCTGCCCAGCGATGTTTGCCTGGCCTGCACTCACACGTTCCCAGGGCATTTTCCAGATTTCTCCTTCATTTCCTCTTTGGAGGGATCTGGATTGCAAGGATAAGCCAGACCCCACACAGGATTTGGGGGACAGAGCTGGAGAGCAGTCGCAGCCAGGACACACGGTCCTTCCCCATCCCTGCACTGGGGGAGAGAAAAGGGCCTGGAATCCAGCTGAGGAACACCTTGGCTAATAATGTCTAATTAAGACTTCCATTAAAACCCATCACACTCATTAGAAAAAAAATTTAACAAGGTTTTCCTAGACATATTCCTTACAAAATTACTACAGAGGTTAATGGATGCCTTCATTAAGGCATAATTTAAGAAAAAAAAATCACACTTTTTTTCTATTCTTTTTTTTGGAGGCATGGTGATTCCAATGCATCTCCTCCACAGTGCGGCCCTGGTAAAACTGGGCTGCCTGTTCCACCCAGCGGCGGAAGCAGGGAGATGGCTGCCAGAAGGCGGCAAAGCCCCTGCAACCAAAGGGAGCATCCCTCCAGCTCCCCCAGCATCCCTGCATCCTTCCATCCCCCTCCAGCATCCCTGCCCAGAGCCGGGAATTGCTGGGCGAGCGGCTGCTTCCCCGCACAGCCCAGACGGGGACAGCGTCTTGGGCTGATGCCAGCTGGGAAAGGAGGTAGAAAACTTGATATTGTGAAAAAGCATTTTTTTAAAAAAGGGAGGAAAAGGCCTATTTTGAGAGGTCAGGGGTTCTTTGGCTTGGCTAAACCTGAAATAAAACACCACCTCCCCCGGATGTCCTTGCTGCTGTTAGGGGGAAAAGATGCCTCAGCTGCATGAATGCTCTCATTTTGGGCTAAAAGCAGCTTTTCTGATAGTTAGTGGCTGCCAGTAGTCCAAGCCCCACAGAGACACAGCGGAGCCGGGTGAGGAGGAGACCCAGGGCTGCCCAGCCAACCCCCTTGTGATGCTAAACTGGAGAAAAGCTTGAAATCCTACTTCTAAACCCACAGAGCTGCAGGAGGTAGCTGAGAGCTGTTTGGGTTGGTGTGGCAGCTGGAATGATAATACCTAGTCGTGGGGAAGTACAGGAACCAGCACTACTGGGAGAAAAAAAACACAACACTACCCTAAAATGCAAAAAAAGGCCTTTCTGCAGCCCTCCCTTATTTTAAGTGTTAGCAAATTACTGCTAATTACAAAATGTTCATAATTACTATTTTTTTAAAAGATCACTTTCTAAATGCCATGCTTTGTATTGTTTCCAGCCTTCTGTGATGGCTAAATAGAGAAAATCAATAATTATTGCCAAGGCTGCTCAGCAGGAGGGGAGGATAACAGTGGGGGGGGGACGGGACGGGGGGGGGGCGGGACCAGCATGGGGCCGCTTGCTCCTTGACATTCAACTGGTGAGACACATCCCCCCCACTATCCCTTTCCCAAATCCCACCCTCCAGGCACAAATGGGAAAAGGAGACAAAGAAACCAAAGGGATGAAGGAGGCCAAAATCAACCCACACGCAGCTTTGGCAGAGGCTTGGCACAGCCCGGGCGCAGCGGTCAGCACCCAAAGACTTTTTCCATCCCTGCTAGCTCTGATTTCCAGGCGTTGCAAGCAAGCAGGTTGGTTCCTTATCCTGAGCTGTGGCAGGTTGGAGGCTCCCGACTGCGCCATGACAGGAATTTGCCAGGAGGGGAAAAACAAAAGCAAGACAAGGCCAGGAAGCAGCAGGACCGCTCTCTCACCCCTTCTCCCTGAGTTTATACATACAAAGTGAGAATTCAGCACATGGCTGCTTTAGCTCCAGACTTTTTCCTTCAGCTCAGACTTTCCTTCCTTTAGCTCAGGCTTTTTTTCCTTCTCCATGCAACTGAGTTATCACCTGTTTCTGGGAAGGTTACAGAGAAAGTCAGCGTGATTCCAGCAGACACAAATTCAGCACACCATCCTCAGAGTCAAAAGGGATAAAAGCTGAGAGATCCACAACTGCCATCATTCTAGCAAGGGGTTACCTTGTCGTCATTAGGTTTCAGAGTGAAACGCCAGGAGAGAAAGGGTTTAATAATTTTCCTTGAGGAGAACAAGTGAAATCCACCCAGCACGCTCATCCAAGGTATTGACCGATTTCCCCGGCCTCTCAATGATCCCCGCTCCCTCTTTTCCTCCCACCTTCTCCCCAGCACAATGATGCATTGCACCTTGACCACACGAGGAAGCCATAAAGCAAGGCTGAGGGATGGGGCAGAGCAAGACAAATGGATTTAATATCCACCCAAACGGAGCACGGGCTATCGCACCAAATGAATTATTCATTTTTAATTCAGTAACAGCCTCCATTTCACATTGACCCACAGCTCTCACGGGCACAAGGTGCCAAAGAGGATGGGGTAGGCAGTCCCACCAGGTTTTTGGGTACAGCATGCCATCACCCAGCTGAGAGGCACACAGCTTCGCACCAGTCTGGAGGTCTATGCCAAACCCCAACCAGCCCAGGACAGAAACAAATAACAGCACAGATCAATAAAAAAAAATATCCCTCCCTCCTGTCTCCATCTTAGCATCAACGTGGTAACAGCCCCCACATCACTCTGCCCCTAAAACACGGTGATGATTTCTTTGGGACTCCAAATACCCCCAATAAAGATTGTGCTCTGCCTATGCCTTTCATGAGTGGCTAAGTGCTGATAAAAGCTGGTATTAATGAATCCCTCAGTGGCCCCCAGCTCTGCTGTCAGCACGAAGCCGCTCCGGTCTAATAGCCCCATGATAGGCACAGCCTCTATCCCAGGGGGTGGGAGGGATGAGGGAAGGCTGCAGGAGCTCAACCATTCAACCCTATTTTTTTCCCACCACTGAGAATTAAGCCAATTTTCTCAGCCTTTAAATACCAAGGGATTTTTTAATTATTTTTTTGTCTTGGTGACAATTCCCCCAGGCTTGTTAAGTGGCTCAGCTCAAGCTGACGAAGGTTTTGAGCCAATGGCAGGAGCACACGGTTCAAAGGAGCCAGGGTGTGATCCTGGCAGCATCCCTGTGAGGCGAACCAGGCAGGGGAATGCGACCCCTTCAAGAGCATGAAGACAAACAGAAAACCAATAAATTATTATTTCTAAACCTTGCAATGTGCCATCCCCTTCCCACTGACCTTTGGAAAGGGCAGTAGTGGGTTCAGGTCTTTCCTTGTGGGCTCCAAGATCCACAGGGGTACAGAGAGGAGGTTCATGGCCAAAGGATGCACACCAGTGACTGAGAACCCAGAGTCCAACATCAGGTCTGATTTTTACTCATAAAAAATGGCTTCTGTGCTTCTTGCATCCTGCTGTCCTCCTCCATCCTCAAACTATGAGCATTGGGTAGGTGCAGCACCCTCTTTACCAGGGGGCTAGAGGTGCTCAAGACCTCAACCTCCTCCACTTCCCCAGCTGGCAGCAGATAGAAAGGTCTATACCATCAAAACCTGCAGCAGCTTTGCATCAGCATTGTTTTCCTATATTTCTGGCAAAATCACCTTTTTTGCACAATTACAGCCTTTAGCTAAAATTAGTACTTATTTTTCCATGATGAGGAAATGTCATTCTGCCATAAAACCGTGTGCGCTTTCTGTTTGTTTATTCAGTAGCAGAGGAACATCTCACCAGAAACGCTGCCGTTTGCAAAGAGCCCTCCCTGTGATGGAGCGCATCTGCTCCTCAGGGGAACAGACCATCTCCTGGTGGGAATAAAACCACGCTTGAGGTCAACCACAGAACTCAAAGGAATCCACCAGCGATGCTTCTTGATGTGAAAACAAGGCACAAGCACACAGACTCTCTGGTGGTTTCCCAGCCATAGGAAGGCATTGCCAACTCCACCTTGGCCAGGCAGGAAAAACTACACAAGCTCCCAGGCTTAAGGCAAATTAACAAACAAGTTTCTCCATAGCTTGAATCCCAGCTTTGCCATTTTCATGTATGTGGAGTTACAGGTGGAGAAGAAATACCATGGTGGCAACATGGCCCCACAGCCAAGCCTGGTGTTACATGTGCTGCCACCTGCACCACAAGAGGTCCAAATCAGACCTCTTCCCATCACCCCTCCAAAACCAGCACCAAAGCACTTAGACACCTACCTTCAACCTTCCCCTTCTTCTCAACCCTTCCTTGACCTGGTGGTGCCCACCTTCTACAAGCTATTTGGAAAGCACCGATGAAACAGAGGTTAGTTTCCCATGCAAAAAGCCCTCTCCTATTCCCTCCTCCTAAGCAGCATACAGAAACAACACCCTAATTTGGGAGAAGAGGAGGAAAGGGCAGCGAATAAAGCCAATATTAAAAAAAATAATAATCTTCCAACAGTATTTGGGAAATATTCACCAGAACAGCAACAGGAGATGAAAAGCAGCGAGTGCTATTTCCATATTTATAACCCCGCGCTGTGGAGGACTCCAGCAGGCAGCAGCGTGCTGGTGGCGTGGCTGGGGGAACCCAAAAGCAGCAAAAAAAAAATTCCAATTAATGTCGAGAATCAGAGCGGCTTTGCTGCAGCCGGGCCCGACAGCGGCTGCCCGGCTCCCACAGCTTTGCTGGGGAAATAACGAGGCAGATGAAAGCGGCTCAGCCGGCAAGCGCTGGCCCGCGCAGCACTTTGAAGGCAGCAGATCACAGAGGCGGCTTCCAGGGGGCTCATGGCAGCGGCTGCACCAGCACCCGCATCCTCGCCGCGCTGTTCGCTGACTTTGGCTGCACGCCGTAGCACACCGAGAAGCCACGGGTTGACCACTGCTCCCAAATCCCTGCCTGGTACTCAGAGCAAAACCACCTCAGGGCAGGTAAACAGTGCAGGACCAATTTCAAAACAGGCATTTCCCAAAACAGCTTGTTTGGGAACAAACATTTTGTTAAGCAAAGCTTAAAATCAATAAAAGTGCCTCATTACCCAAGGCCAGCCTTACCTTTGCAAGCCACGTTGTTCTCCGGCTCATAACCAGCCTTGCACGTACAGCGCCCAATGGGGACCATCCACTCCCCGTCCCCGTTGCAGTACAGTTTGATGGGCACGTCCACCTCCTCGGCATTGGGGATGCAGGTGCCACGAGCAGTCACTAGAGAGGTGCTCTCCGCTCCCGTCATCGTCTCCGGGAAGATGGCGAAGTTCTGCACCACACTGGGGCACTTCTTGAAGAAGACCCTGACGGACAGCAGAGACATACAAGCCCCATAGTCCTGGAAAGCCAGGTAAAAGCCATTGCGGGTCAGGGGCCCGAAACTTCTCACTTCTGTGTTCACCTTCATCAACCTGCCACCAAAGTCCACCTGGGAGAAGCTCTCGTCAGCAGCAATGGTGTCCACTTTGCTGTAGGGTGCCTCCGTCCAAAAGGCGGACTTCTTGGTGGCAATGACAGAGTCTGTCTCGTAGTAGTAGAGGTTGAAGGTCTCCTTGCAGGAGCCGGGGACGTTGGGGAGGCTGCTGCAGTCCCGCACAGTGAAGCGCATCTCGGTGTAGATGCGGTGAGCTCCACGCCGGTTGATGAATGTGGTGAGGAGCCAGTTGTTCTGGTTGGGCTCGAAGACGTTGCAGACCTGGTACGTACGGATGGTGTTGAGGTTTTCGTCGTAGCCACTGACTTCTTCCCACTGCAAAGGGGAAGGGAGAAGTGATGAGAGGGAGGCAGAGGCACCAGTGGCGGCCTGTGAGCCACACAGGTGGCGCTTACCCCACACAAGACAGGGCTGGAAGGAGAATCCCAAAGCCCCAAAGTGGACTAGGAATGCAGTCGTGGACACGTAACATGAAGCACATGCAGAAGAAACACCACCCAGGCCAGCAGCAGCAGCAATGTTCACCCTCTCACCCCTGCATCCCCATCGCTCCCAGCAGATGTTAAAACATCTTTTCTACACAGGCAACCACCTTAGCTGCCCTGAGAAGACGTAAAAATGAGAAGAGAGATGGTCCAGGCAACCAGAGGCAAGAGGGAAAGCAGCAAACGAGGCTATGGCTTCATTAAAGCCCGAGCCAGTATGTGGGCTGGAGAGAGAGCCTGACCCCAGGCACTCGGCACGATGGGATCATTTCCCCTGGCAAAGAAAACTAACTAAATAAAACATTACCACCACGGCGAGAGAGAATATAGATTTGCAATTCGATTTATAGAAGGGCATTAATATAATCCAGGCTACAATTTCAATTAAGGGACAGCGGCAAACTGTGAATAGTCTATGATGGCATTAGAGTCCTACAGACAGATTTACAACCTCATAATCCATTCATTTTAACTAATCCATGTTTACAATCTCCTCATAACAGCATTATTCATATGGCAATCTTTAAGCAGCACTCTGAATATCATGCATAATTTCCAGAAGCGATGCTATGACAGCACTTGCATGCATTCGTGCTTATGTGGGGGCACAGCGGCAGATGGGTGATGCCAACCTGCCCCGCCACGTTGAGCCTTCCTAAAGAGCTGATGTACCATGACCAACCCCGCGATCTTACAGATTTTGCCCTTTTCCATTTTCCATTAAACAACCACACTCCTCACCTGCTTCCCAAGCTTCCCCATAGTAAACTACAGCCTTGATGTAAAAAAACCCACAGGTTTTTATTTTGTATTCAAAGCAGGGTCCTCTACACATTGTCAACAAGCGCAGCTGAACGTTTGCTCCCAGGTCCACCTACTCAGCTCCACTGAGTTTAAGCGCAGATCACAGCTCAAGGTTGCACATCATTGTTCAGCAAACAGCAACCAGCAATAAAACTTCGCACATCCAGCCAAGCGCTCTCCCTTCTCATCCCACGCTGCAAAAGCACGGCAAAAACCTCTTATGTATCCTGGACAAGACGTGCAAATCCCACACCCTTTCATTCCCAGACACCTTTTCACACAAGAAAGCTGCACAGTCCTCCCCAAATCCTCCTCTTCATCCCACTCGCCGGCTCCAGCACCACAGCTGGGTAAACAGGAGGGGAACTGAGCCACAACCCTCTTATCCATGGTGCCCATCAGGAAGCCAGCTCTCTCGTCAGCTCCTTCCACTGAGCCCTCCTTATGCTTTGATTTTTTTTTTGGAGGAGGTGGGGGGGCGGAGGGGGAGGGAAGGTTGCAAACAGAGCTTCAAAACTCAGATCTGGAGCCAAAATCTGCCAGTGGACACAGCTACATTTCAGATGCCCAGCACACAGGGCTGCCTGCAGCTGGGAACACCACCAAATGCCACTTGGAAAACCCTCATGAGGGTTTGGGGCTGGATACTGATGCTCCCTTGGGCATCCTTTGGGCTGAGCACTCCTGTAACCAGGCACCAAAGAGCAGGAGGTCCCCACAGCTGGAAAGCCCCATGGTGCCAGTGGCTGCTGCCATCAATGCTCTAACAGTGACAAATGCATCATTTTGACAAGATCCCACTAAATAATTCACAGAGAGCTAGGGATTAAGACAATGTTCTTCTCCATCTCTGCTGAGATTTCAAGCACATCCATTGAGGACAGCAAGAGCCCATGTCTCGCTGCAGCCAGTCCTTGGGGACCATAGCCCCTACTGCCCAGCTGGCACCCGTGCCTCAGCATTAACACCAAGAGGGTGGCTGCTTTTTGGAACTGAAGACTAAAAACAAGAAAAGACCAACTGAACCTGGGGTCTTCACTGACCACAAGCAGAAATCCCCATGTGTATTTTGGCATCTCTAAACCATGCTGCTTGGATGGGTCACAGTTCGCAAACCCGCCCTGGCACCCACAATCCAGATGAGCCTCACCCAAATATTGGCTTTTAGCACCAGACAAACCCAGAAGCAGCACAAATCTGCCCTCAAATATTTGTTGTGGACTATTAAATGGGACAAACCCTAAAACTCAGTGCTGTAACTAGGCAGCTCATAAAGACTACTGCATACCTGGAGCGAAAAGAAGACATTACTTATTTTCAACTGGTGTCCAACCTACCCCAAAACCTTCCTTACCTGGGATGTGATACCTACAGAGTTCACTCCAGAAGTCCAGAATACACCTTGAGATGCCCCATATCCACCCAGCAAAGCGCCTGATGCTACAAAGAAAAGCCCAGTCCACAAGCAAGGGGATTTCACAGAGGAAGTCTCACTCTCCAACACAAGCTACAGACCGACACTATGTCTTTTAAATAAAAGACTTGGTATTTCAAAATACTTTGTGGAAGATCTAATATATGCTTGAGGCCCCAAGGATGAACCCCACTGCTGTACCCATCACTGCCTGTCTCACCACGATGCCCATCCATCAGCTCACATCCCCTCCCACCATCTCTCCTCTTCCTTCTGACTCCATCTCTCACTTTCTCTGCCAGGGGAACGTGCGTCAGGTTATTTTATGCTTCCATTCCTCAAAGGCTCATATTATATAAAAAAGATGTTTTAAGTGCCTCAAGGTGTTTTGTTCCTCATTACTTCATAAAAGTGACATTAATAGCCAGGGAAGAGCACTGCCGAGTGCAATTACAGATGACGTTCCAAGTATGAAAGCTGTTTTGAGCCTGTTAATGTTTCCTAATTACAAGCCTTTTGGCACAGAGAGAAGGAAGGCGTGGGCAGGGGGGATGGAGAACAGTGACACGGCTGGACCCTTCACCTGGGAGGACAACAGGCAGGGCAGCAGACAGCGTGGGGATGGAGAACAGCTCCATCTTCATCAGCTCAGGGAAGGGATGCTCAGCCCTGGACCAGCCATGCAGCTAGGCACAGGGATGCTCTGGCTGCCCCACGCCAGCACCACTGCTCCTGCTGGGATGTCCCCGGCTCCCCACAGCGTTTGAAGATAAATAGTGAATCCCACGAGCTCACATAAGGATCAACTGGGTGAGAGGCACTTACCCCTGAAGGAGGGTTGGCAGTCCAGCCCAGCTCCGCCGTCGCCGTCCGCGTATCCATCAAGGTTTCTGAGGAAACACAAGAAAAGGAAAGTGAGTGAGTTAGTCTTGGCATCTTCAACCATGTTATGAACACAGAGCCGCAGAAAAATGTTCACTTGTTTTCACAGGGCACACATCTGACCTTCGGAGCTGCTCAGAAATAAAGCAGCAGGTGCCCTAACACTGCTAATGAACTCAGGGAAGCTTCAGTCTGGAGCAAACAGCGCAGGACAAGACTCTTTACAAAGACACATGGCCTGAACCAAGCCTAGAAAAACAAAGCAGTGTTACCAACTAAAAAAAAATTAAAAATTAAGAACACTGCGTTTCATGGAGTCATTACATGCATGTACAAAACCCTGTCTAAACCCAAGCAGTGGGTTTGCGTTAACTCCCTGGAAGTACAGGTCCCATCCAACTCGCTCACAGCTACTTGCTTCACTTCACAATGCGAGACGTCCCATTTTATACACTACATCTGTCTGGTGCCCTGAGTTGTCGTTGCACACAGTTATTACTTGTCAGAGTGATTTCAAATACGCAAATAAAAATCACATTGTCGGAGCAGTGTTCCTCTGCTTGGGGGTCTTTTGATGAAGGTTTCGGTGGGAAATATTTAAAAGCTATAATACAGCTGACATTTCCCTACTTTCGATCTTAAGAAAAAAACAACAACAAAACACAAGAAGAATAATAGTGAGAGCAACAACATATAGAAACAGATGGGGAAAATCCTCCAGGTTTTATTTATTTGTTTGCAGCAAGCAGACATACAGATTAATTTCCTCAATTCCTGTTTCTCGACCAAATGGGAGGAGGAGACGTACTGCCGCCGGCTGGCACAGCCAAGCATCCCGCATCCCTCCTCTTTCCTCCATGGTCCCAGGTACTCACAGCAGCTTTGCAGTGCCAGGAAAAAGGGTGCAACCAGAGAAATAAAGGTCAGGAAATCAAAATCAGCTCAGGAATATGAACTGCCGCCAGGCTGCTGCTTTTAATCTCTCTGCACCTCTCCTAGCAATCACAAGCGGGAAACGAGACTCCTATTAATCTACCCACCCCTCCCATTGCTGGCTGCCCCAGAATGGGAAGCCAGAGGAGCGTGACCGGGAACTCCCCGCCCTGCCACAAGTGATAAACATTCCCTGCTCCCAAAATCCTGTCCAGAGCTGCCCACTCAGCCTGGCTTCCAGGGAGGGGAGCAGGGATGGAGTGAAAAGCTGCTGGGTCCTGGGATGCTACTACAGCATTGCTGGGGGACTTCAAAGCACTGCCTAGGGGCTGTGTGGGGAGGGATGCTCTCAGAGCCCCTAAAATCCTTGATAGTTTTCCCCACAGCAAACAGGGTGTCCTTGTGCCATGCAGGGGGAAACTGAGGCAGCAGAGCCCTGGGTGATGCAGGGAGCATGGCCAGGCTGTGAAGCAGACCTGGCTCACCCACCCTCTGCGGTGAATAAGGACATGTAAGGGTTTATTCAGGAAAGAATAAACTCCCTTCCTATTCCCCGCACTTACAGCTTCCTTCCCCAGGCTTTTTTTTTTTCTCCAGTGCGTGATGACAGCAGAATGTACTTTAGATAAAGCACGGCCGCAGTGCGGGACGGTAGCACGTGAGGACCGGCTCTGCTCCGAGGTGACACCACCAGGACCCCTCCCGGCAGCTCCCTCCCAAGGCCTCACTCCTTCACTCCTGTTCTCTTCCTCCCCAAAGGCTCTACATTTTGGAAAGCAAGCAGGAAGGCACAGCAGTGATGCTGGCATAGCATAGGAGCTCCTGAAGCAGGAAACTTCAGAGTAATTTAAAAAAACCAAGAGAAATAAATAAATAAACTGAAAAGAACCACAGAGAAGCTTTCACTTCGGAGGTTTCCAGAGTCCTAAGAGGATTGCATGGCCATCTCAGATGCATAACTTGCACTTCAACAGCTCTGTGCTTCTGAAGTGATTTGCAAATCAAAGGAAAAAGAGGGCTGAGAGTCACCACTAAAAGCCTGACCTTCTACAGACCATCTCCTGCTCAGACCTGCCCTCACTCCCAAA
Organism: Mesitornis unicolor; assembly: GCF_000695765.1. NCBI lineage: Eukaryota > Metazoa > Chordata > Aves > Mesitornithiformes > Mesitornithidae > Mesitornis > Mesitornis unicolor. Next base: position 109,184 of record NW_010192293.1, read on the forward strand.
GACACTAAGATATACAAGAACCTGGCAAAATAGTTTGGTTGTTTTGTTTTTAATAAAATAAAATGGTTAAACCCCTGCTTCAGCTCAAATTCCTGCTGAGCTCACCCAAACCCTGTGACTGCAGAGGTCCTGGCACCAGAAGGACTCAGCTGAGCAACTTCCCATTGACCTCTGCTGTTTCCTCTGGGAGGAAATCTTGGATTTTACTTCATTTTCTGGGACATATGAGTGACAATATGACCCCAGGGGAAACCCTGCAGAGACATTTATGGCCAGGCAGCTTGGGTCTAAGGCTCTGCCCAGCACCCTTCATCAGCACAGGGGTGGTTTGCAGACACCGGTGCCCCTTGCCCCAAGATCCCACAGAGAAACTGAGACACCTGGAGCTTCCGCTTCCATCTCTCACCTGCAAAACAGCCACTGGTGGGGGGACACGGAGATTGCCCCCTTGGCCATCCATCACTTGGGGGCAGGCAGTAAAATCCCTTTGTTCTGCCTGCTGACAAAGGGATTACTATGGACCGGGGCTGGAGAAGCCACACAGACACCCTGCACCTCACCTCCTGCCAGACCAGTCCTCATTATTTGACACTGGGTATTAATTAACCAGAGGCCTGTCTGTGGCAGGAGAGTCTCATCCCCCCAGCCAGAGCAGCCCCCCAGGAGTGTCAGCGCAGGGGCACATCATCTCCCTGTACGTCCTCCATCTAGCGCAGCATCGCTAGTCACGTCAGGTGAACCACATGCCACCTGCATCGGCCACTGCCCGTGCCTCCACCATGCCCAGCAGGTAAGCGTGAGCAAGCTGCCGCTCCTTCAGCAACTCCTTCCATGCCTGACCGCCTGCATGTGGGCATGGTGGATGCCCAGGGGATGCTCTGCCCGGGAGGGAGCTCGATGCACTGGTTTGGAGGAGTCTTTGGGACCTGAACCTCCACTGCAGGCAGCCAACCAGGCTGTAAAGACTGAAGCCCTCGTTAGGGAGAAGACAAGCTCTGCTCCTGCGAGCTGAGCTCTCTTAGAGTGAAGAATCTTCAGCTGTATACAGTAGATTTTCTTTAATGGACACATTACTTTAAACTAAGCCTTCACCATCTGTTCCAGTCCCTAATTATCAATACAAAAACAAACGTCTACTCACAATTACACTCGTAACGAGTAGAGATGCCAGCAATTAGAATGCACCAGCATCCTTGCTGCCGAGCGGCGCATCCATCTGTGATGGCACTGGCGCGATCCAGGCAGGGAGGATGCGCTGCTGTCCCAGGCTCCCCGCACCCTCCCTGGGAAATGGGTGCGAGAAGCGGCCGGAGCTGATGCCTGCATCTCAGAGGAACACAAGGTGGGCTGGCATCACTCAAGCGTCGGCATGGGAAAATAAGATATTTAGGGTGAGTGTAGCCAGGCGCGGTGCATAGCAGCATGGGGAGCCTTCCTTTGACATCAGCTGATGCCATCTTGCCAACAACCCTTCCCAATAGGATTTAAGCCTCTTCCAGAAAAAACTTTTTGAACTACCCAAAATGATGTGGAACTTATTTCCTGAATTCCCTACCCTGAAACCCGTATTTCAAACCTCCCCAGCATGGAGGGCTTCTGCTATGTCCCACCATGAGAAGATGTGACTTCTCCCCAGTGAGGAGCTGAGTCTGGCTACGGGCAGAGAGAGATGGAGGCAAAGAGGCCAACCCAACCTGATAAGCTTTTCACGTTGTCGTATCTCTCGCCTTCCAGATGACAACAAATTTCCTGCTCAGGGAGGCCACTGAGAAACTTCTGTGAGTGCTGCACTCCTCAATAGATGCCTTGGGGACACGGTCCCTCTCCTAAGGCAAGAAGCAGCAGCTCTCACTCCTGCAAGAAGATAACGGCAGGAACCAGCCTAAGGCACTCAAAAGCAAATGCTTGGGCATATGTGAAGAGACACAGGCATGCTGAACACGACCAAGAGGAAAAAGATAGAAATTAAGTAAAATAAGGAGAGAGGAGGCTTGATAACAACAGATGGGTAGAGGGAGATTTGGAAAGGATGCCAGCTGCTGGAAATAACCCCCCTGAGGTGCGTAGGGAGCAGGGAGGTGTGTGTCAATTGCTGAACTTTTGAGGGGAGAGGGGAGGGCAGGCGTCAAGCAAGGGGCAGGGCACGCATGTCCAGGCAGGGCTTGGGCCCGGGGTCTGGAGAGGCAGAAGATGCTCCTGGGTGGGATCTTTGGAGACTCGTCCTCACAGAGCACAAAGCGAGCCTGAGCAAATGCCGATGGGCTCAGTGCAGGGTTCACCCCCAGGGCACGTGCCCTGGGCAGTCCCAGCCCCACAGCATGACTTTCTGAAGGGGAACAAAAGCAAGACTTTTTCATAAGCAAAGCACCATATTTTCGCCCTCTGTTTCATGCTCATAAACGCCAAGCTTGCTTTCTACCCCCTCTTTCTCGCCCAAGAGCTTTAGCAAAATCAGCCCAAGGCAAACGCACAGCTTGGGAAGCTTCTCTCCAAGTTTGGTGACATTACCAGAGAAAGGGAACAATAGAGAAGCAGAGCCAAGACACTTTATTATAAAGACTGGTGCTAAACAACATTAGCTGCTATGATGCCACAAGCGCTGCCTTCCTGTCATTGTCACGACTTCAAGCCGAGCTCAGATTGCATCATGGCTCTTGTTGCCACTACCTCTATGCTCGTGGTTTGCCTTTCAATGTCAAGGGAAAGAAAGTCCCACAGGTGCTGGGGTAGTAATTTGAATTTAATTCTCACTATTGCCTATAGATGAAGGGGCTCAAGCACACACCGGGAGGTTGCCTGAGTTGTTTCAGGTTGCTCTCCGTGACCACATTCTCACCACAACATCCCATCAACACGGTCCAGGTTCACCCATGCAAGGTTTCAATATATCCCGAACTTCGGACCAAGCTAGGAAAAAGCAGGAACAGAAGATCCGCGCAGCTCTGGTCTAAGGTGGCGAGCTGCTGGGAGCACATCCCACCCAAAAAGTCTCTTCTGTGGGAGGACTCCCCGTCTGGTTCCTGCTCCTAATTGGGAGGGAGTGGCGCTGCTCACAGCACGAACGCCATGGCATCTCCCAGACGGTTTAATTACGGCACTGGAGAGGCGGGCAGGGTAAGAGCAGGATCAGCCTTTCCCCTTTGATAAGCGCTGCTCTTTTTAACGCTTTCCTGAGAGCAGCGCCTGCTGAAAGATCTGCTTACAGTATCTATACACTTTCAATCAAAAATATTACAGCAACAACCAATTACGTCCCATCATTCCCATGGCTCTCTGCCTTTAATGGTGCATTTTGCTGCCACAGAACGACGGTGAAACTGCTTTGGAAGTGCATAACGAGCTCTCCCCATCAATCTCCCGTGGGTTCGTTATGAAGGATTACCCGCCGAATAACAAACCCAGTTGAGAAGGGCGAGGATGCTATAAACAACAACAAAACCAGGCGACACCAAACGTTTTCTGCCTGTATTTTAAAGGAGCCCATCAATGCTTCGAGGTCTGCATGGACCTCTCAGGAGAGCCGAGCAGCCACGCCTGCTCTGCAAAGACACCTTGGCTGTGACATCACCAGCTGACACAAGAAGATCTGCAGTGGCCAACCCCAACCCCTTCCCCATTTGGGGTTGGAAAGGGAAAGAATTTATACATATCAGCTGAGGACAAGCGTGCTGTGTCAATTTGTGACAGGATGCATTAAGCTGCAGCCGCACAGCACAGCCTCGGACCTCCTCTGGGATCTCCGGTCAATGGCATGGATTTCAGCGTGCAATGAAGATGCATCGCAGCAGGGCAGGCGATAACTTAATGAAGCTCAGATTTGGGGGTGTTTGCTCAGCAACTATATAACAACTTTATCAATAAACAGCTGCCTGCTGTGACTGTGGGATGAAATGCTCTAATTACAAGCAGCAAACACTCTCCATATCAGGATACAGTAAATTGAAATATGCCGGTTGATGTGCCTGAAAGCGCCCAATAAAATACCTGCCTAAATTTTTGCAAGCATGTGCCCATAAGCAAAAAACCCAGCATATCAGGCAAGAGAAAAGCACAGACAAAAACCCCTCTGCCAAGACCCATGCCTAACACAGGTTAAAAAAGTGGAGGAGGTGATGAGTTTTGGACCATGAGAACCAAGTCCCATTGACCAACGCTTGCTCCTCTCTGCAGACCATGCAGAGGGACCGAGCCCCAGCATCTCCCCTCAGTTTTCATGCTTGACACAGCGTGGGTACGTGGTGTGGGACAAGCTCAGCCGGAGCCACACAATCCATTTATCATAATCCTACCAAGGGAAGATACACTAAATCAAAGAGACAACCTGCCTGCAAATAAATTACAGGGAGGAGGGAGAAGGGGAGAGGAATAGAGAGGAAAAGAGAGAGAACTGCAAAGGGAGAGATAAGAGAGAGGGAAGGAAACGACAGAGGATTACCAAAAAAAGCACGCATCACAGGGAAAAAGGACAAAGGGTACCAAATCAAATATAACGATAAGAGAGAGAAGATAGGGCTTTCAATACCTTTTGTTTTCCAAATTGTAAACCTAGTTTATAAAATTTGGGAACAAGTTTTAATCCACCAAGCTCAAACCAGACATCGGAGGCAAGAGGAAAATCTCAGGACGGCACGTTACAGGTAACCTAACATTTTCCCAATATAAGGAGCTCATTTGCTCCCGTAGCAACAAAGTCAGTTGCCTATATCATACTTTTTATAACTGCGCACAGGCCACGGTTATACAAAGTCCACATGTACTATACACATAGATCATAATCCATACGTAAGTATTCACAGATGGGCACAGAGGCATTTGGCAACCCAAAGTCAACAGCACCAAGGGCTGAAAAAGCCCTTCAACGCTCCAGCTCACCATGACAGACCCAGCCGTTCCCAGGGCCCAGCTCCTCCACCACGCCACCACAAGGCAATGATAAGGCTTTCTTTCAGGAGAACGCTTACCACAGCAATGTCATTATGCATTTAAATCCTCATCTCTGCTTTCTCAAGGCTGGCTTGCCAGCAAACATCACTGAATGCTGCAGCCTGCCCCAAAAATCACCGTATGTCGAGCTTGGCAGTTATTTGTTGCATCCTCCAGAAGATGTGGAACAGGAACGCAGCCACAAAGGAATGCACAGAGGCTTTTCCAGAAACTTTACCCTCCAAAAAGCTTGTGAGGCTGCCCAGGAGAAGTAGCACCCTCCAACTCAATCATCTGCTCTTCACCATCCAACGCTATCGCCACGCAGAAGCATATGCCAAAGCAGACAAAGAATGAAGGTCAGGAGCCTGAGGATACTCTACCCCTCGTCACACAGTCGAGTGGCTTCAGCACAAGCTGGGCACAGCAGCCCCACACCACTGGACTTCTTGGGTGGAAACCAGCTGGTTTGGACAACCATCTCACCAGTCAAGTGAGCGAGGAGGATCCAGTACCCCAAAGCCATGGTACATTCCCGCTGGAACATAGTGCGTTAAGAGACGGCAAGGATAAACCAAACATCGGGGAGTGACGTCAACAACTTTGTATTTTCTGCTACTTTTCTGCAGCTCTCTTCTTGGTCAACAGCCGCATACCAGCATTGGCTGCACATGGCGTGCTCCAGCCAGGGTGAATGGAAGCAAGTGAGCTCACCTAAGAGAAGGACATGCTGCCAGGAGATCTTCCCTTGGGAAGAGGGGAATTGATCATCATGCTATGAGAAAGCAAAGAACCCCAAATGAGGGAAAAAAAAAAGATTTCCCACACAAGGGCCATTGAAGCCTAACGAGTTCAGTGGAACTGGGCTCCTAATCAACTGGGATTCCCTCCGAAATAATAGCCTCTAAATGCAGAATTAGTCGACTGAGAAGCCAGAGCAGCCATAAACATCAATAGCACACGCAATTAGACATGCTAGGATAAATTAAAAGGCCACGCAGTCTTCACGCCTGGATGCACAGGACATTGGCCCATGGGACTGAGGGGAATCTCCCCAGCAGCTCACATTTGTCTTACAGCTGCACTGAGCATGAACACAGAGCCAACCTTGAAGGCCACCAGCACCGAGGCAACGCTGGAACAGGTGCAATAAGCTTTGCACCAGACATGTCCCCCCCCTTTCCTGCGGTTCTCCTTCCCCACTGAATTTATTTTGCCTTTCTTTAGGATAGCACCGCCTATGAGGAAAGCTCTAAAAATCAAAACATTTATCCTGCATTTCCCTCCA
>NW_010192293.1:115425-131426 GCF_000695765.1 Mesitornis unicolor
TAGAGATTCAGGATGAGTCACTGTCTTGGACTGCGTTCTCCAGAAAAGCTTCACGCTCGCTACAAAAACATGCATCTCATCGAGCCCTAAATCTAAAATGCCAGCCATGCTGTCAGAGAGCCCTCACTACAAGAGCTGCACCTGGCATCGTCCAGCTCCTATTTACTAGATCTTATTTTAAAATGTCAAAAGGATTCTGCAAGAGCTACCAACATGACAGACTGCTCAGATGGCGAGCAAGCGCCATCAGGGGACTCAAGGTTAGCACACGGCATCCCTTCACCCATGCACGCCTCCTCCCCACGCAGCTTGGTGTTTCCCTGTTGTGGTTTTGGCAACTGAGCACCACGTGGCCACTCATTCACTCCTCATCCCAGACGGATGGGGAGGAGTATATTTAATGAAAGCTCATGGGTCGGGACAAGGACACAGAGGGATTGCTTCTCAACTTCTCCAATGTGAGTCCTTTCAATACATTCCAAAATGTGGGGGAAAAGCCTTCCTTTTCACCCCAACAAATGCCCTGGCCACTTACAGCCAAAGCCAGACTGCTTGGTCAAGCCAGCAACCAAATCCCCCACCAAAATTAATGGCTTGCAATGAAAAACCCCGCTCAAGCAACAAGCGAACACAAGGTGAGCTCACCTGCACGGCCCTGGCACAGAACAACTGCAGCCAGATTGATCCTTTACTCTTCAATGCAGCATCTGACACGTACTAAAGCCTTCGGGGAGGCTGGGCAATTACTTTCAGGTATAAATAAGAAGTGAACAACAGCATTGCTGGTCTAAGGATGCATCCTGAAGATCCCTGATGATGCACTGAGGGTCTCAGTGGGGAGAGGTGGAGAAGGCAGGGGAGACAGAGCAGAAACACACAGGGATGCTCCGGCTGCCACTGGAGATGACGAGCTCAGCCCCAGCCACTGGAGCTCAGCCATCCAGGGGAGGAGGTGAAAATATTGAACCTCAAACAGAAGAAACTGCAAAAACCAGTCGGTAAGCAGCTCCCCACCCCGCCTCCCTTCCCAGCGCCGGCCGCCGTGCCGAGCATCTTCTCTCCGGTTTTTGCACCATATGGAGTCAGCTCGTGAGTGCAAATGAGGCAAAGAGCGCGAGAGGCAAAGGGAAATAAATCTGTGCCGCTCCGGCAGCACATGCAGCTACCGGCAGCACGGGCAAGCCTCCGCTGGGACACAGCTGGGACCAGGGAAGGCCCTGCCTGCATCTCCTGGGGATGTCTTGGCAAAGAGCCCCCTTGCCTGCCCAGCCCTCCCCGCCATAAGGCTGCACGCATGGAAAAGCAGGGAAAGGAGATGTGGCAAAGCCAACAGGCCCCTCACAAAGGGCAGAGCAACCCATGAGCAGTCCCTGTTGGGTTTTTTTTGTTCTGGCCCAGCATCCAAATGCCACTTCCCAAAATGCCCTGTAAACCCATCCATTGGCTCTCCCAGCTTTGCCCAGGACTTACCTTTTTTTTTTTCCTCTCTTTTGTCTTTTTTTTCTCCCCTCTGCTTTCAGATTTGGTCAAAACACTCAATGGCCAGGATCTGTAACTATCCTGCATGCTCTCCCAAAAATTTTACCATCCACCTCAGCCATCTTTAGGTACGGATGCACATGACAGCTGGTCCATTGAGTAAATAACAAAACATGTTTGCCAAGATTTTCAAACATCTATTCATGCAGGCTGCCATACCAGCTCCAATGGGCCAGCGAGGCTGTCTTAAACCTGTGCCCAAATACATCAGTAGCTCCCAGCAGCTGCTCCTCCCTGCCTTGCAGGGCCATCACCCCTTGGGACAATGCTCTTCAAGAGGGTGCGCAGCAGGGGCTTCAAGGACCCCTCTTTGCAAGCTTTTGGCAAATTGGTGCCTGTGCAGAGGCAGTGCCAGGTCCTCCAGCCCGCCACATCCCCATGCACCAGAAGCCCTGGAGTCCATATTCTGGGAGAAAGGAAGAAAAACAAGAGCTGCTCTAAGTCGACCTTAAATTGCGAGGTTTTGCTCAGGACCGTGCTTACGCTGAGCTTTTCCTGCAAGCTGCAACAGCCAGCTGAGCTGTTGAGTGGCCACAGCCCTCACTGGCCCTGGGAGGCAAGGAAGAGGAGGAGGAGGAAGAGAAGGATGCTGGCAGGAGACATCACTTGGCAGCCGTCCTGCCCAGCACACCCCTGCCTCCAGCCCCGGCACCTGCGCGGGTTTTCAAGCTGGGAAAAGCCTCCAGCATGAGGACAGCCATCTGCACACCAGGAGCTGCACCAGGGTGGGTTCAGGGGATTATTTTCCACCCCCTCCTCACCAGGATGTTCTCCTTCCCAAGTGCACAGGTCGAACTGACTTATAACACGTGGGTAACACCTCACCACAAAACTTCAGCATGGGGTTACAAGGAGGTGAGCATGAAGTCCACCAGAGCCACCTCCAGCAGCCTGGTCACTGGCCAGCCCCCAGGAGGTGTCTACAGTTCACCACGGGCAAGGAATGGTCCCAGTGTGACTGGCACGGCTCCATTTCACTCATTTTCTGCTCTTTTTTAAAGCAGCACTGGTTAATGATAAAGTTCCCCCTGAGCTCATCTCCATACCCACCTCTTCTGATGACACTGACCCATCCTCCCTGATTGTGGTTTCCTTACTGAAATAAATCACTTTAAGTGCACATTGTGCTCTGGGTCTCACTACTGTTCATCATCTTCTACGCAACAGAGCTGTCACATCCTCACAAACTCTGTCATCTGGGCGACACGGCAGTGATTGGGGAGGGCAGGCAGGTGGGCAGAAAGTGCCTGCAGCTCCACAGGGTACCAGGAGCTCCCCAGCCCCTCTCCTCCACGACTTTCAGATGGTGGGCTCGCATATTCAGCCCCACACACCCTTCATGGCACACAGGATCATTGCACACAAGTACCCAGAAGATGGAAGATGGCAGGAGCGATAGCAGAAGCACCCTGATGGCTAAGAGGGTCTTCCTTCAGGAAGGTGCGTCTCCGCAGGGAAACCTCCTCCAAAAGAGGTGGCAGAAACCTTCTTTCCTCCCAGATTTAAAGCTGAAACACCTAAAGGACAGAAGAAGGAAGAGCCGGGCAATCACCAAACTTTCTCCAGTGTGGATCCTAGGCAGCGCCACATTGAACTCCTCATCACAGATGGACGCTTTCAACTTCATGAGATCACTCCAGATTAATCCAGAACAGATGATCGTGGTCGCGCTTCACACAGTGAATTAAAAGCTCTGTGCCAATGCCCTCCGAGGACCGTTCAGGCGACGGCAACGCAAAGGCATTGTTTGCCTCTCACATTGCTTTTGAAAGCCAAACACTCAGAAAGTGAGAAAGGGAGCAATTAAAGCTGCTGCTAATCTTGCGGTGTCCACAAAGACGGGCCTGTTGGGTTTTTTATTGATGAGGGAGCGTAAGTGCCACCACCTTCCAGATGGCCAGCGGTCCCGCGAGGGGCTGGACCTGCCTGGTGTGAAAGGCCAACCCAGCTGGCAAGGAAGAAGCTGTTTCTCCATTGCCACACAGCTAACGCCCGCATCCCTGAGCATCCCCATGGCTCCCTGGGAAAGGAGTTGTTTCCCAACACAGCATTTGGGAAGGCACAAAGGTACAGGTTTCCCACAAAAGATGAGAACTTGGTACACCCTTGAGCATGGCCAAGGAGAACACATGCTGCTCTTACATCTTCCACAAGGTCAACACTTGTGCTTGTCGCTGCATCTCCCCCATACTATCACAACTTGGGAAAATGCCTCTCACTGCCACGGTGACCACGGCAGGAGGAAAAGTCCCCTGGAGATGCAGGAGGAGGAGACCCTCAGAGACGCACACAAGGCAGGACATCCATCACTGCAAGGAAGGCCACCCCAGGCGGTCCCACAACCTTCGTCAGCTCTCCCAGCATCCCACCCCTCCCCAGAATCCCATCCAGACCCCGCGGTTCCCCCTCCTTGCCCAGGGCACTCACACACGTGTTCGCGCACACCGGCGCAGAGCAGGGGGGAAGCCGCGCTGCAGAAATAACACAGGCACACAGACAAAAGAGCACAAGCCATTAATCTGGGTGAACTGGAGGAAATGAAATCATTATGTCTGCAGCTACAACATCCCAAAGAACAAATTTCCTGCCTGGATAATAAATGGATTCTTTTGTTTCACGTTGGCCCCAACCACGTGACTATCTTGGCTATTCCTCATCCAAAACATCTTGCTGTATAAATACCCAGACAGGCTCGAATTTCAGCTGCTAAAAATATGTTTTAATTATAATAATATATAATAATAATAACATCAAAAAAAGTCTTGATGCAGAGGCTCCCCTGGCCTCCTAAACAACTTCTGAAGGCTCTCCAGCACACAGGCAAGCAAACAAAAAGTCCAGAAGTTGCGAGTTACAGCTAAACAGCACAAATGCAGTGTTTAAAAGACAAAGGCCCCCAAATGGCTCCCCTGAGTTAATGCCTGCAATAAATAACCCCCGCCAGAAAGAGAAATTATGGGTCCATGAGCATTTTAAGCACTGATGCCCCAAAAGTACCCAGTAAGTATTTCCCAGCAGCAGGATGGGGACCAAAGCCACAGCATACACCAGTGACGGCTCCCAGCCACCAAACCTCGGGGCTGTGCAGGTTTTCTTCTGGAGGCTTTCTGATGCCTCACGAAGGCTTGGGATTTATTCATTAGATGGATGCGGAATGCAAGTTCTGGCCTCTCCTGGCTTGGTGAGGGTATTTGTTGGCTGCAGGAATGGCTCTGGGGGTCTCAAGGGACACAGACCTCTAGGGGAGTTGAGCAAATAATTGGTTTCAACCATTCCTTTAATCTGCAACTCCACCAGAACAGTCGCTTAAAACCGTTTTTGCATCTAAGTACGTATTTTGCTTCTGATTTCAGCTTCTTTTCACTTGCCTTCCCAGCTTTGCAAACACATAGCAAACACTGCAACAAGTTTCAGAACAAGACATCATTTGGAATCCAAACATCAAAGCGCCTCGGTGCAAAAGACTAAATTGTTTGGATGTGAAAGGAGGCCTTCACAAATGGAAAGGAGCTCAAAAACCCCTGGAGCTAGCAGGCAGCTGGAGGCAGAAGTTTCAGCCAAGCCCACCCTGCCCTACTCCACGTGAAAGGTCTTCTTGATGCAGCCCAGGAGAAGACCAACCCACTTCAGCCTCAGAAGCAGTCTCCCAGCTGCCTCCTCCTTTTATTTGGTTTTGGGAAAGCATCTTGGGCACAAAGCTGCCTGCAGCTCCCTCTCCTAATTGGGGAAAAGCCACGGGGAGAATGTGGGTCCTTCCTCCCACACATGAGCATTGCCCCTGGTGGGCAGAGGACAGCGAGGAGGCTTCTTCCAGAGGTTTCCTCAGAAAGCTGCATTTTTCACCCCAAGACTGAACAAAGATGCATTGGAAAGGCCAAGATTCTTTGCAAAATGGGAATTTTGTTTCTCTCCAAAATATCAGTCCAGCAGAAAATATTAAAGGGGATAAAGAAAAGCAACCCCCAGGTCAGCAGTTCAGAGCCCTGCTCTCAGCCCATCACCCCATAACATAGCCCTTCCTGACTCCGGGTTGTTCTCACTCTCCATCACCCAGAGCATCCCAGAGGCAAAACCTCTTCAACATCAAACACAAGCAAAGGAAACCCTTGCTTTTAAAGGTAGCTTGGTGCATCACACCAGCAGAACTTCAATTTCATTTTCCTTTGCGGGTCATCTGTAATTTGAATTATACTTTGGATGCTGGAGAAAGTGTCCAAGCATAGCTGCTGCCTCATTTCAAGTGCTTATCATTGCTGTTTCTTAAAGAAAGGGGGGGAGGGGGGAAATGTCCTTGGAAACTAAATATTTACACACTCACATACACTAATCCCAGCGGATCCAAGGGTGGGAAGCCTATTTAAAAAAAACATCCCTAATTACTTTCCCATTTTAAAGAGAATAATCTGGCGATTAGCTAGAACGCTTTACTTAAGTAATCACATGTTTTCTGAAGAGGAATAATCTCCCGGCATGTGCATACACAGGACAGGGGTTTGTCAAACCATTTTCATACGCTTCCCTCGCATCCAGCTGCCGACAGCCAAGCGGCACGGAGGAGCCAGAGGCACAGCGGGTGGTCAGGGGGTCATTAAATGCCACCCCCCTGGATGGCACCCACCACGGAGCAGGACACCAAAGCCAGCTTGGCCAACAATGTGTCACTGCTCCCTGTACTGCACCCCAAGGAAGCCTCCTTGCTGGGAAAATGGCCACAAAGTCCCAGACATCTCAAAAGGCCATCGGTCACCTTCCAACAATGCCCCAGCAAGCGCCCAGGTCACTCCCAGAAGTGCCACGAGCAGGGAAACACAGCAGGTTATTAGCGCATACGCTGATTTATCAGGAGCATCTTCCAGTCCCTTTTTGCTGATGTAGTAACAAAACTTATTCTCTTATCAGACAGTAAGGTGGCTTCTGCTAGAAAAAAAAAAAATCTAATCCAGAGCAGGGAATGTAGGTAAGGATTTCCACGGTACCCCCTGCCACAGCAAAGCAAATAGCAGCTATTTGCTAATTAGCAACAGCCGCGGTGTTGCTCAAGAAAAGGGCTGAAGTCTTCAGGATAGGTGAAAGTTTGATTGTAAGACTCGCATGGCAGACCATTTAGAAAGATAAAACCACGTTTGCTTTGCCGCAGCTGGCTATTACAAGTGGAGAATGTTATTTCAGGTAATAAAGAGCAAGACCTGAGGACCAGCCTGGGAATTCAAATTTACAACTTGTATCAAATTCATATGCTGTAAAACTTCATCTAGTTTATAAGTTTCTCGCCAACTTCATAAAACATGTTTTATTATTATTGTTTTCTGACTCTCCTGCCTTAATAAAATTCCTCTCCCAGCCTGTGTGGGTGTTGCATTATAAACATTTGCACTTTGATTCATTCAAGACTGAAGAAAGCTTTCAAGGTAACCTATTAGGAATACTTTAAATGTTTCAAAGACATCCCAGTTTCCCCTGAACGCCGCAAAGCTTTAAAGAATTAAATAAAAATGTGCCTTGCCACAAGCCACCTCCAGAAATCTGCTGGGCTGGTGACTCAAGAGATCACATTTGGGAGCAACTGAGTCACATCCCAGTCCAGTGGGGTCCATGCCTGGCATGGAGTGAGAAAACACCAGAGTTATCACAGGGGGTAAGGCAAACGCCCACCCATTGCTCCTTCAGCAAGGAGCCCTGGGGATGCCACTGAATGGGTGCCACAGGTGGGAGGCAGCCGGACCATTTTCTCACAAGTTAAGGACCAAACCGTGCAGAAGTCAGGGTTTCCCCATCCCCGGTGAGCAAAGACCAGCCCCGGCACACAGAGACCGAGCTGGTGTGTACTCTGAGCAGCATCCTTCTCAAAGCAGCCTATTTTCTCCAGCCTCGGCCAAAGCCCATTGAAGTTAATGAGCATCTTTTTATAGCCTTCGGCAGGCTTTCGAGCGAGCCTTTCAGCGCAGCAGACTCCCGCATGTGTGCAGTGGTGCCAGCCATTTCAGTAATAACCCACACATGGTGTGAGGAGGGATAATAAAAGCTGATTTTTAGAAGGATACCGAACACAACTAGCTCATAACCTCACAGCTCCTGCTAGCCTGAGTCTGCTGTCTCATCTCTGCAAGGTCAGCTTGGGCATTCGTGGATGGAGGGCAACACCAGCCAACGGCCAGAGCTCGGGGGGGCCCTACCAAAACTGGATCCAAAGAAAAAGGGATCAGTGCCTTTAATTCCTGCACAGTTGATGCTTTTCTCCATTTGGCTGAGCAAGAGTAAGGTTACCTGGTGCAATACACGTGCCTCAAGGAGCTGCACATCCCTACCCAGGAAACACAGCACGGAGCGGATCCTTCTAAATTTTATTGTACCAGAAATAACCACTTTACAGCTTCGTATCTGGTCCCAGTGACATCGCGATATGTGACCTCACCAAGGGTCTGACAAGCTCAGATGACTTAGACCCCCACCAGCCATCTCACCTCAAGGGGAAAACCACGGACAGCAAAGGTCACACGTCTCCAGGGGCTTCACCCACTTGCATGAAGCTTCTGCACAGCTTCAGTCAAACCCCACGGGAACAGCTCTGTGCATCCCGGGGTCATGCCCATAATATCCAGCACTCAATAAAGGTTGCAGAGACCCAACATCGCTGCTTTAAAAATAACTATGCAGGGATGGAGCGGGCACGTCGTGAGGGCATCTCCGTGCTGCCACGCACCATGGGCAAACGCCTATGGAGCAACCTCGCTGGCACCGCGGGTACACTATGAGAGAGAAAGGTCCCAAAATACTCAGAAACATTGTAGCAAGTACTTCTGGCAATACACCAGTGAACTTGAAAAGCCAGATTTTGTTCTTTTCAAACGCATTTGTTTGAAAGGAAAAGCGGAGCTGATGCCCCATGGAGCACGTGGAGAACATCCTGCTCCTGCTCTGTCCCTGCATGTCCAAACATGGACGCGCTGCTGCCCACCTTGTTTCTCAGGCATTTGGAAATGTGAAGATACAGGCATCAGGTGAAAAGAAAAATAAAATTTAAAGTGCCCAGCTGCCTACCAAAGCCAGTCACCAGCTATTTCTTCAGGTCCCCCCAGCCTGTCCCCAGTGGATCAGGCTGTCCCCCTCCCAGTTCCCCCCAGCCGGAGGGCAGGGTGTGCTCAGCAGGACTGGAGCAGACCCCCGCAGCTGGTCCTGTTCTCCTGCTGCCCCCCCCAGCACGGCGTTTCCTTTTCAACTCTTCTGCTGGGTTCCTGGTTTTCCCAGGGAAGATGTAATTCACACCCCTTCGCCTCTTCCACGGTGATTTAATGTCTTTTGAGCAAAAAGCAATTATCCTCATATCAACAGGACCCTAGCGAGGATGATAATGAGTCAGCTCCAACCCCGCGGCTAAGGAAGCGGTTGAAGCAAGTGGAGGTCTCCAGTAATCAAAGGCCTGTCCCCAGCCTCTGATTGCAAAAGAAAAAAAAAAGAAATAAAAAGCCTCCATAAAACTTCAATCGTGGCCGTTCCCTGCTCCACCCCCTATCTGAAACCTATGTTTTAGCACCAGGAGAAAGGGGACCAACACCAGCCCCCAATCACACCGGCTTTGCCACCTGGGTGCATTTGAGGTGTTCCTTGCCAGCTCACCCCCATGGCAGGGAGCAGGGGGTTGATCTTGTGCTCAAAATCAGACACCACAGCCTTGTTTGGCCACATTCTGGGGATCAAGGAGGAGCATCTCTCGAGTCAAGGCCAGAAGGTGACAGGAAGGAGACCTGCCCTGCCCCACGACAGGGAGAAAAAATGGTGTTCTCATGCTCTGCCCCATAAATGGAAATAAAATAGGAAAAGGGTGGCAAAGACATGAATATGCAACAAGTCATGGGCTTTGCAGGACCAGAGAGGCTCCCTGGAGATGGCAGAGCTGGGAGTGGAGAGCACCCAGTGCTGCCCGGTACCATCAAAGCCACCCAAGTTCTGGTTGGGTTTGAATAATCCAAAACTTGGTGCCTGGTTGCTGCTGGGATGTGACACACAGGGTACCAGCGCATCAGTGAGGTGGGCAGGTCTGCAAGAAGGACTTTTTTTGGGAGAAAATATCATGAAATAATCCTTTAAAGTCATGACAAAGCCCCCATCTGGGATGGAAGAAAACAGCTTAAAAGTGAGGATTTCTACAGCCTCTTACCTATTTCCAGACACCACTTTTACTCACTGCATAACAAATTAAAGCTTAATCAGCTTTGAACACCAGTACCACTGACTGGAATCCTCCCCAGATATTAAATGTTTTTCTCAGTACACTAACAAGCACATACCCGAGGCTTTACTAATCCCTAATTACTTGGCAGGGCTACTTCCAAATTTTAATAAAATAAAAAATGAACTTAACACTGAAAAAAAACCCAAGATAAACTTAATACTTTTTTTTTCTTCTCCCATCCACAAAGACTCTACTGCTTATTAAGAGGAACAACTGAGAAAATGAGCAAATTAACACTCATTAACTAAACCCACTCTTAACCCTCTCCCCTTCAAAGCAACCACTTGCCATCGTCTTCCACCCGCCCCAAAAGCAGACAGCACAGAGATGCTGACTGTGAGGATGCTCTGGGGGCTGCAGGGACTGGCTGCTTCGGGCCTCTTCTCCTGGAAGCATCTTCACCAAATCTGGGAGCATCCCACCCAAACCCAGGAGCATCCAGGTTTAGGTTGGAAGAAGCGAGGCTGAAGGAAAGCCGTCTTCCTCAGCCAGGGCTCGGCACAGAGCCCCTTCCCCTTTGAACTGCTGCCTCTGTGATTTTTCACTGTGGGGCTCCCAGCAGGAACTTATTAAAGCCAGACCAAAGCGCGTATGCTTTAATAGTAATTAGGTCACCCTGGGTTGTGGGCTTAGCAGGCAAAACTATAATTATTTAGAAACATCAAGTTTAAATGCCAAAGAGTCTTAATGGAGCTGAGCTAATTAACCAATTTCAACTGAGTAACTGATTAGCTTAAAAAAAAAAATCAATGATCATAGACAACAACATTTTCTTTTAACAGGTTGTTTTCTTGCAGCAATTCTCAATTGCACAAAAGAAGACCAACAACCCCCGCTAACCAAATATTATTGTAATTAAATATTCAACAGAAAGCCTCTTCAATTATTCAAAAGACTGATAACACTTGTTTATAATTGGGGTGGTGGGAGAGGTTTCCAGAAGCAGGGATTTTGTACATCATCATCAACGGCAGATGCAAACCTTCACGGGCAGATGGGTCCAGCATCGGCACACGGTGCCGGCCACTGCTCCCATCCCTCCTGCAGACACCAAACTCATGGGAGAGGGATGATTTCCAGCCCAGACGTGAGAAAATGGGCCATATGGTCCTCACACTTTCTGGATTATTCTTATTAGACCAAAAATTTAGGGGACTAATGGCCAGTTTCCAGGTTTCACACCAAGTTCCAACGGTAGGGTTACTCTCCCGGCAGAGAACCAGAAGGAAAAGCAGACCCTGGTGTATCATTATAATTCACTAAGCGGTATTACCATAGGAAATTACAAATTAGCTTTTCAGCAAAGGATACGGGGATATTTAGATTAGCTACAGAGAAACTACAGAACCTTTCAGTCCATTTATCAAAGCTCTCATAGCCCAAACTTCCAGAGAAATGAAACAATAATAAATATTGAGCAGGGAAAGTTAATCTCTGCTCTGCGCGCTTTAGTAATTCAAAAGTTACAAGAAATAAATAAATTAAGCACAGGTGCTTTCGCTCCTACAAACACACCTCCTGTTTTTCTCACCATTTCTGATGATGTGACTTTGTGGAAAATGGTCATCCAAAAAAAAGAAACCACTCCAAGAAAATCAGCTGTGGCTTGGAGTGACAACATTCACAGTGCAGAAGGGAGACCCATCCATGTCTGCCACTTGTCTGGAAAGCCACAGAGCTGATTTGGGCAAAAATGTTGCCTCATGTTGTCCCCAAGGAGAGGGCTGTGTTTCCTCTACCAGCTACTGGGTGGTGTCTGCATCAGCCCTGTGCCTGCTCCCTCCCCTACAGACTCCCAAGCAGTCTCTCAAGCCACTCACTTTTGGAAAGACTCCTAAAATCTGGACTGTTCAACAACCAGCTCAGTGTCTTAGGGCCACCGGAGGGCCCAGCTCTCTCCTGACACTGCTCTGACATCGCTCCATACCTTTCTGCACCTTTCTGCTCCCGTATCAGCCTCTGCTAAGAGGGAACGCAGGAAGGGATGCCAGGGACTCAGCCGGCAGAAGCACCCTGCGTTCACAGGTGGACCATGGTGTATCTGAGTGTCTTCTGGATTCACGTTCAATTGCTGTCCCCTCAGCCAGCACCGCTTTGCAAGGTGCTCTTGGTCACCAGCAGACCCCAATTCCCACCACGGGGGTTATCTGTGCTGCTTCCCCCACGACATCAGCTCCAGCGACCTCCGTAAGCAACACGCACTCTGGCTTCCAAACATCACAGCCGAGGCTGTGCCTTTCCAAATTGCTACCCAGCAAATATCCCAGCTTAACATTTGCCTTGCACGAGTATTCATGCGTGCAATGCTTGATAGCTCAAATGTTTGCAGAAAGAGAACAAGGTCAAATTGAAACGGCTTTCAAATTCCAATGAATATTTGAGGAAAACATTCCCTCCCCAACCCCAACTATTTACTCAGCCTCACTCAAACGACTGCTTACACCGACCATGCCTGTTTGGAGGGGACGGAGCACTGCAGCACCCTTCGGGCAATATCCTACAAGTCAAGGTACGATGAGCTCGTACCCCAGCTGGGAGAGGTAAAAATCCCAGATGGAGCGGTGCAGCACACCACAGGCATCACAAGAGCAGCACCCCGTGAGCCTCAGCCTTGCTCCAAGCATCCCTTTCATCAGCCTCATCCCACAGCACTCCCACTGTGCCAGAGACCAGCGCCTCCTAGACTTTGCTGACCTGATTAGCATCGAGTGACCCGTTGCCTAAGGTAGGCTTTTCCCCTTTTCACCAAATCTGAGCATTTCTTTAACTTGCAGAACCCATCTCTGCTAGAAACAACTATTATTCAGCAACATGGCCTGAATCCAGAGCCAGACAAACATTTGGGCTACTTCATCATCAAACATCAATATTTTCCTCTGATTTTTAAGGCCAGTGGAAGGTTTTTACTCTGTCCTGTTGTGTCAGGAGGTGCACCCAGGATGGGCGAGAGTCCACCTTGCAACCCCCCCGGCAGCTTATGCCACAGCAGACAGGGCCACTAATCACAGGGGAGCACAGGACAGCAACCCAATTTCCATACAGAGATGGTGAGCAGAAGGAGCAGAAAAATAAATATATTTATCATTGGACCCCACTTTCTCCACGCCTGCCTTTCACAAAACTCCTCCAGAGCCCTTATTTGCTCTGCTCCAAAACTATCTTCAGTGCCAAATAAATACTAATAACAACAGTCCAACAGGCAGGCTTTCCATTTTCAGTGCTGCTTTTCTGATCTCTCCATCATTGCTGGTGCTTGTGTTCATCTCTAATAGGCTCCCAGAGCCCAGCCGAGCCACCAGAGCGCTGTAAGTTATTCAACCTTCGGCCATGCTACGTTCAGGAAAAGTGAAATTCAAAACTTTAATAAGGCAAAAATAAATCCAGACCTTCACCTTAAGGAAGGAGACCAACACGAAACTCAGATGCAGGTGAGGCCCATGAGATGGATTCGAGCAGGACCGCTGCCGATTCAGGGACAGCCGTACCACAGCCACCTCCACCAGGACTTGAGCCATGTTTGCACATCCAGGGACAAAAATCCCATTTCAGGTTTTCCAGCCCTTTGTCACACTGCATGGCACAACCACCAAGGTTCACCTGCCCCTTTGGGCCAGCAGGCCCTTCAGTGACACTGCCTTTCCTTCACCTCCACCTCCGAGCCCGAAGCACGAAGGAAACAGGAAGGAAGGAGGAAGACTGAGACAAGGCGTAATGAGTCAGTGATACCAGCAATTAGTCAGAAAAAAAGCAACACAGGCATCTGCAGTCTCAGGCCCCTTTTCCATGACTTGACAAAATGCTTTCCCTTCAGGCTGACAAGATCTGGGCTCACTCATCATGCCAACAATAAGGTTTTTCCCCTTCGGGTTTGGTTTGGTTTTTTTTCCCCAGATAGTTCGTGCAAAAAAAGTAAAAGTAAAGATATGGCTGGATACCAGCACTTGCAAGTTCCCATGAAAGATACTAGCATTTGCAAATTCTCTCTTGAAGACTTATTTCTAGCTTCTCCCCAAAAACCACTCTGCTACGGATGAAGCAGCAGGGCCAAAGGTGGACGCCCACGTGGTGACGGTGGTGGTGGTGATGGGAAGGGCAGCGGGGCAGCCACCAGCTCTCAGCCGGCCGGGTGCAGGCACCGCTCCAGCGGAAGCAGAGGAAGCCCAAAGGATGCCTGCAACAGATGTGTGTGTCCTGAGCCAAAACGTGAGGAGAGAGGCGCCCAGGGCGGGTGGCACGCAAGGAGCAGAAGCCAGGAACATCACTCTCAAACCGAACTGCTATCCCCCGGTCCTCTCCTGAGCTGCGCTTCCAAAGGCCAGGCGGGCAAGCGAGTGCATAAGCACAGGAAGAAAAGCCTGAGCAGGGCTTTCCACCTCCCTCCCCACACTTTGATTATGGTGATGCTGCAAGCAGCAATACAGGAGAGAAAAACCTGGTTTTCAAAAGAGCAGGGAAATGATGGATAGGTAAGCAGGTAGGCAGATTAACGAGCATACACAGAGGAGCTGCACCAAAATGGACATCAGCCCCATCTGACCTATCGACACCTCAAACTCCAACAGCCTCTGAGTTAAAACACATAATGTCGGCCCATTCTCACCCTCTCTATATGCTAAATGGGATTATATTTGGTTCAGCTAGCACAAGAGAGAGCACGAGAGCAGCTCCTGAGTGATTGCAGGGTGTGGGAGAGATGGAGTATTTGTTCCTGTCATCTTCTTGCATCCCCCTTCTTCTTCATAAGCCATAAGAAAAAAAATAATGCAACTATACATATCCAGGTGTCTGGCAGAAAACGGTCAGCTAAGCCACAGGATCCGGTGAAAATCAAGTAACCAGAAGAAAACCCAGATAAGCAACTCCACTCTCTCCAGGTTCATGTTCCGCAGGCAATGAGTTAGCAAGGTTTTATGGAGCATAAAGAGAGATGTTTGCAGGCAGCTCCAGCCCAAATCCCAGCTGCATCCTCCTCCCCCTCTAACCAGGTCCAGACACCCAAACGTCTCCCCTCCACCATCCCGGAAAGACCTTCTGTCTGGATGGCTGATTGGGGATGCAGAGAGTCATCCCTCCCTCAGCTGCTTCTGCAGTCCGTGGCAGAGCTGAGTTTTAGCCGTGGCTTTGCCTTGCTGCCGGAGAGGGCTGCTGGCAAAACCGGTCTCGTGGCTGCTCTGGTGGAAAGCCAGACCCGTGGGTAAGTCAGACTCTAGGACATGCTACAGCCCAGTTAGACAAATCCATCTTTTAATCTAGCAAATTCAACCCCTGCACCAGGAGGACCCCTAAGATTTAAATAAGCTCCATAAAAAGGTTTTCTTCCTCACACAACAACGCTAGGCAATTGTCGCCTTAACTCCAAATCAGATTCAACTGCTCTGCCTCAGAAATTCCTCATCCAAAATATTCCCTTAAATCTGAGAGCTCTCCCAAGATACTTTACTATCTGAGTAATTTCCTCAGCAGAGTAGAAACAGCACTGATCTTCAACAGGTTTGGTCCCGGGCAGCAACTCTGGCTCTGCCAGCCCAGCACATGGTCCCAGTGGTGGCTCGGGGCAAGCAGGGGAAGACCCTGCGTGACACACAAACATGACACCCAACAGTGCTCTCGGACAGGGACCGAGCCAAGGTCTCCCAGCCAGCCACCACTTCAGCAGCGCCTCAAGCAGCTGACGCTGCAAACACCAGCTAGCAAAGCCTTGCATTTTCACGTGCGGCTTCGCGACCAAGCAAACATGCACCTATTTGCATCATGCTTAGGAAAGGCATCGGCATTTCCATCTCAAGGTATGTCTGCAGAGGTGCAACAAGGGAGGATGTCCAACAAAGAAGAAAAGCAAACGCCTGGGTCAGCCAAAAGCCAGCCGAAAGCAGACGCCGCAGCAAACGGGCCTGCCCACCTCAATCCGGCAGGCATGCTTGCAAGCAGAGGACAACCACAGCCAACACTGCTCCCACTTCATCAGAGACCATCGCAGCAGCCTTTCGGCTTCTGAACCAGCTCCGCGCTGCCTGTAGCTGAGCCACTAGTCTCTGGCTGGCTCCAGCACCACAACCACACTCACACCAGCTAAGCCTCCCCTATGGAGGAACCGTGCCCCATACCGGCCGGCAGCTTGGTTCACACACAAGACCCCACGCATCATTTCTCCACAACCACGCATTTCTTGCTGCCAAATGGCAAGCGGCCGCACCACATCCCCTGTTTGCGGCCACCGCTCGAGTGCGGGCAA
>NW_010192294.1:0-2241 GCF_000695765.1 Mesitornis unicolor
CGGGCTGCGCTTGGCGGTGCGGTCGAGGAGGATGCTGGCTGTATTCCCCTCCACGCCCCCACACAACTCGCACGCACTGACCAGGAGGGGAGGTAACGACCAAACAAACAAACAAAAAACCCCCAAACAAAACAAACTCACAAGCTCCAAATACACAAAATGCACAGTCGTTTTGTCAGTTAAACTCAGTGACCAGTAAGCCCTGACTGGTGGGGGAGGGGGGACAGAGAAAGAGACATTGTGAAATATAAAGCTAGTAGCTTTGCTAAGTATCTGTTGCCAAGCATAAATGTAAGGGAGGAAAGAAGTAACAGCGGTTGAGTGTATTGCTAAATTATCCCACCAATTCCAGCTTAGATAGGAAGACTGGATAAATAGAGAGAAAGAGGGGAGGAGACAATGGGCAATATTTCCTTCGCATCATAATATGCTCCAGTCAATATGTTACAATGCATAACAGAAATCAACATTGCAAGGTCTTTTCAAATTTTCCTCTTTTTGAAACACAGGTTTTATTTATCACATTGTCTGTCTGTAGTCCTCCTCACTTGATTATCATGCTTAATTATGTTGCACAATTTTAAAGTGAGTTACAGGAAAGGATGAGAAGTAAAGACTGAGACTTGAATAAATACTCATGCCCTGGACTATGTCCATTAGGATTAGTTTTTAAACCTAGTAGTGTTACACTGAGATGGGCAGATCCTGTTATTTAAAGGACCGGGATGCAAGGGTGAATGTTAGTTCTAGAAAGCGTCTGCCAGGACTGAAAAACAGATGCATTGCTCCTTGGTCTGGTTATGCAAGCGGAGGTTCTCAGAAAGAGTAACTAACTCAGGTAAAGCCTTTGAAATGGACATTTTGATGAGTGGTCATAACCCACACCTCAGAAGAGTGCCCATTCCAACAGCCGCTCCAGTCAGCTGTGGAAGTTTTCACAATTTACAAATCTCCAGCTCAGCCCTATGAAATACAATAAATCAGCTTGACTTTTTTTCCCTTCCAAATTGGTCTTGTACAAAATGCCTCAGCGAGCCTGGTGAAATACTGCATTCTGCCCAAGGGTATTTGGACCTAATTGCATGAAACTTTACCAGCCCAAGGGAGCAAATAGAGGAGCCTATAGCATTTCCCATAAGCAGAGCTTTGAGTGTAAAGAAGGTGGATTTGTGCATAAGAGAGGAGAGACATTCTTAGGTGTGAGACAAACCAGGGGAGATAATGCGTGAGGAAACTGGAAAATCAGAAAAGAGGAGGAATGGGGGGGGGGGGGAGGAGAAATTAATTAAAATGGAAAAAAAACCAAACAACAACCCAAAGAGACAGAAGAAAAAAGGCAACACAAAAAGCAGAAAATAAACAATAAGTAGGTAACAGGAGATTCCAACATGTTATGCATTTGTTTTGCAGCAAAATTCACTGAGTTTCCCCGAAATGTCACAGCCACTGAAGGGCAGAACGTGGAGATGTCTTGTGCTTTCCAAAGTGGCTCTGCTTCAGTGTACCTTGAAATCCAGTGGTGGTTTCTGCGGGCAGCTGAGGACCAAGAGGCTGGAGCTGAGGTGACGGACACTCAGGTACTGATCCTCTGCCGCAGGGTCCCCACACCACCTGGGAATGCCACAGGAGCAGGAGGAAAGGAAGGAGAGAAGCAGGGGAGAGGGAAAGACCAGAGGGAGGTTCTGGATCTCCCCAGGGACTTAATTTTGACCATGAAATAGCAGCACAGGAACCTGGAGAGAAAAATGCCTACCTCAAGGGATGATGCCTTTGGTACCTGTCACTCTCGGGATGCAGCTAGGGATGTTCACAAAACCACATGGATTTCCAAAGTCTAAACTTTTTTTTTTCTTTTTTTTTTTTTTTCCTTTTTCTTATTTTCCCTCTGGAAAGCAGCTGTTCAGAGACTGCTCCTTGTGGGAATTTCTTTATTACCCAAATGGCAAGATCCTACACGTGCTCTGCAGTTTACAGCTGGTGCACTCGAGTTGGCAGCCACAACTCTGCACGCAGCTGTCACAGACGGGCACACACTTTCAGGGGTGGGGGAGCAGGGGGGAAGCGACGCCCCAAAGAAGTAATAAAGAAAGAAAGAAAGAATAAACTAGCGCAATTTCAGTCTGCCGATCGGGACAGAAGGGGCCATGTCCACTTACACCGCCGTCCAGGGACGCTCCTCCCCTCCTCCGCGGCCAGCTTCGCACCGCTCTCGGGCTTGTGGCGGGTCCGTGGGGCAGTGTC
>NW_010192294.1:2349-25281 GCF_000695765.1 Mesitornis unicolor
GAGCACGGAGCAGGGCGGCCGCGGCGGCGGAGAGAGGGGAGGGTGCCGGCGACCCACTGCTGCGCTCCTCTCCCTGCAGGTGGAGCTCCTGCCCGAGCGGGACCTGGACAGCGACGGCACCAAGATAAGCGTAAGTGGCAGTCCCCGCCGCCCGGGAGAGTCCTTTCTCGGCCATAGCACGCCCCAGACACGGCGGTGTGCGGCAAGGCTGTGTCCATCTCCTCACCCCCTCCGCCACCCTGCATCCCTTCCCCATCCGCACCGCAAGGGGACGCGGCTGGCAGCCCGCAGCTCCTTCCTCGTCGGCAAAAAAAAAAAGCTCAGAAAGTCTTTGGACCTCCTTCTTAGCAGTAATCTCCACTTTTGTCCACTGTAACGCTTTCTTAGGAAATAGGGATTCTGACACAAGAGTTACTAATCTGCCATTCGGAGATTAAATCAGAATGTTGTCTTAACAGAATTATGAGCAACGTTACTCCCAGCTCTTGTCCGCGGAAAGGATGCCTTCCTCAGCAGACCCATACTCCCGAGTCCGGCACAGCCACAGCCCGTGACCTCAGAACAGTTCAAACCCTCCTCCCCCAGCGTCCCAAGAAATGTGTGGTGGTGGGGTCATGGTATGGTGCTCACTGCAGTGGAAAGACACAGATATTTAGATGCTGCAGCATGAGTATTCCTCATGAGCCCAAAGGGGCAATCCCTTCAGAAGTGCCTTTTAGCTGCAGCCAAGGCTGTAAGTACAAGGAAGGATTAAAACAGCAAAAGATACTGGTGAATCATTTTTGTTAAATCCTTTGCTGCTCTTTGAAGCCTACAAATAACTAATCAAGTCATTGGATCAGGTCAAAGTGCAGCTAAATACAGTTGAAGGGCATTTATAAATGAGAATTCAGATACGTTATATTCAAAACAATACACATTCTAGCCGTACTTAGATTTCCTATGATACTTTTCACTGTATGCTATAAATGGTTTGTGTCATGAGTTGTACCTTCAGTTACATCTGAGGACTGCCTTACAAATGAGGCCCACATGTGGTCTTTGAATACTATTCCACTAGACGTAGTGCTAGCAGCTAATTTATTCCTTATCAATACTGGTTTATTCAAGATCCCTGTAGTAATCCATAAGATCTGTGACACAGCATAGGCTGTAAAGCTTGTCCCATCTTTCAAGTTAAAAATCTCTTTCTCTCATTTTGTATGGTAGTAATTCACGATGGGGTATTTATACAGTGTTTTTATAAGCTTGCATAAAGTATTTTATATTTGCAATAAAAAAGTCAACATTAGGCTGACAGTCTAAATGCATTTATTACAAACGTAGCCTTCCTTTTTTTCTTTCTTGAAGGCACAGAAAGTCTCCATTAGTATCTTCATGAAGAAAGAGCAAACTTTTAAGTGCATTTAGTAAATTTTTTAAAGAAATAGTAAAATATACTAAATGTGTTTTTAAACTGTGCTGAAATACACCAGTTTTATAATCAGGCATACATTGAAAACATGCATCCATGCTGACTGCAACAATACCTAAATTTCAAATGCAAAACCTAGAACAAATTCTGATTTTCATTAGTGCTATGCAACACTTAACTTTGCAGATACTGCATGGGAGCAAATGAAGGCAAAATATGACCTTCAGATTCTCTTTCCATTCATATAAAACTTCTTTAATCCTTCTGCAGAATATTAGCTGTTCAGTAGAGATATATTATTATTGAATATGGTTTAAACAACTATCCAGCACTTTCTGTGTAATTAACATTGCATACACTATGCCTTAAAGAGTGCAATCCATATTTTCAACTCAGTTTGCCAAGTATAAATTCAGAGCTGGATACAACATAACAGGCTGTAAAGTCCATCCAGTACCTTAAAGCAGTAATGTATTCACAAGCATTGCCTTTAATTTATCAAGCAGGCAGGATAGGTGCTTTGCCAACTCTGGTGACTACAGCATGACAAGCTATCAGAAGCAATGTGTTGCATAATCAACAATAACACATGCCTAGTTTCAGTCTAATGGTTCTCCATTTTTGTGATCTACAATATATATTTATCACCCTAATGTTTCCTCATTGCCTGTCATTGATATGGCACAAAGAAACATTTTACAACCTTGTTTATGTAATGGTGGAAGTAAACCAGCTTCAGGAGTTCTTCAAAGCTGAAGTTTTCTGTCCCATTGAATCCCTTTTAACTGTCTTCCTGTAGGACAACAGATATTAATCCAGATAAAGAGTAATACCCAATTAATTAAATATAAATTCTCTAAAGTGATGAACATACAGAAAGGAATATGTGTTACCTTTCTTAATGGATCTTAATACCTATCACACATTTCTGGATGCATAATTTACTCATATGTGTTTTAATTATGCAAGACAAAAATATGTTATGTTACCCTCAGATATTAAAAGCAATTAAAAATAAATCAGGAAGCTTGTTTTAACTGACAATTTTTTTAATTATCTTGAATATGTATTACTTGAATATGTGCTGCAGAAATGATGTATGACTTCTAATAAATACACCCTTATAAAATTTAGGAAAAAAGGAACTACTTGACACAAGATGTCTTGTTATGGTTAATAAACAAAAAATACCAAAGGTTTGTACATGCCTGAAGGAGACAAATTGAATGTCAAATATGCAGTTTCAGTGTAATAAAGACTACAAGCTTATCTAATAAACTGTTATTAAAGAATTGCTATTAAAGCACTACTTCAAAAGCTGAATTATTCAATAAAGCCAACTAAGTGGAAGGGTTTAACCAATTAAGTGCACAGATACTAAGTTTATGTAAGAAAGCTCATTAAGAATGTTTATGATCTTAAGGAATTAATTGGAATAAGCATGGTAGTTTGGGTTGCTTGTCTGAGGCCAATTAACATTTCAGAGCAAACCATCTAAACAGTTTTGGAAAGAAGATGTCAGACATCCTTATAGATACAAACAATCATACTTACTCTTCATGTAACTTCCCTGCAGTAAGCACAATCACACCACTGATTAATTTGGTACGTGACAACTCTGGACAGGCTCTATATTGGTAAAGTCTTCCCAGAGAAAAAAATAATACCTGACAACGTGTTTGTTTGTCTTTTTTGTTTTGTTTTCCTGGAAAATTTGCAGACAGTGAAAGTACAAGGGAATGACATCTCTCACAAGCTGCAGATTTCAAAAGTGAGGAAAAAGGATGAAGGCTTATATGAGTGCAGGGTGACCGATGCCAACTATGGAGACCTTCAGGAGTACAAGGCCCAGGCATTTCTCAAAGTCAATGCTAACAGCCACTCTCGGCGAATGCAAGCCTTTGAGGCATCTCCAATGTGGTTGCAAGACATGAAACCTCGCAAAAACATCTCAGCAGCTGTTCCAAGTAACATCCATAACTCTGCCAATCAGCGCGTGCGTGCCACCTCCAGCCCTGAAGCAGCAGCCAAAATCCCCAAACAAAGTCCACAATCAGGTATGGTAAAGCATTTTGAGCTTTCATTTGATTGCTTACCAGCATGTAAAAGGAGGCTAACTCAACAAGGTAACCAGGAATTGTGACTAGGAAGAGTATGGTGTTAACTTATTCCTCCTTCTTTCTGGCTCCATTCCTCCTGCTATCTCCTTACTTCCTAAAAGCTGAAGAATAAGTTTCTAAGCAGAAGCAGCAAGAAGCCTTAAATTCCTATATGTGAATTTTCTCTCTACTGGTTTTATCCATCTAAGGTTAGCTCTCTAATCAAAGCTGAGCTTTCCCTGTAGTTTGTGCAGAGAGAGAGAGAGGGGAATGTCACCCATCCATAAGTGTTTATTCCTAAGTTAATTTACACCAGTCACCTAACTTTTATATCTCTAACATTTGGTGAAATTAATCTGCTTTTAGCATCAATCTTATTTTAAAGAGGAACTTGACTTCTAAATCTAAGTAGACCTTAGATACACTAGATTATTTCTCTGTTGTGTAGGCTTTAGAAAAAACATGGGTTTGTCAGAATATGGGTTTGTCATCTTCAGCTGCTTCACCACTGGCTTTGAATCAAACATTAAAATGGACATGCCTCAATTGTTTGCCAAGTAGAAATTAACAGACTACACATTTTGTTTGAGAGACATTTTAGAGCACTGTATAAATAACCTATAAGCAATATAAACTCATGTTTTCTACCTTGATACAGTAAAATTCACAGTTATGCAAAGGTACATGAATATAAAGAATATGTAGCTGCTGAACACTGTATAATGACAATAGAGAGATGGACAGGATAAAAAATTGAGACATGTTGTAAATAATCAAAAATCATCTGAAAAAAACCCCAAACCTATGCACATTTAAGGGTTTCTGGGTTACTTCTGTTTATACTGAGGGCCCAGTGTAAGGCAGGAGACCACAACCTAGCTTAAAATGTATAATAATATATAATACAAGCTATCCTATTTTGTTCTGATGCATCATTTTTCTGCTAGCAGAAGGCATGTCATTAAAACCAAAACCGGGAATACAACAACCTAGCACACCTATTGTGAAATCACTTTCAGCTTACAGGTATACTGATAGAAAAACATTTTGATAAGGAAAAGACATTTCATGACAGATTGGAACAATATGATTATTCTTGTGAATATTCTTATTGCTATTAGAAAAGATAATGCACGTACTACCACCATTTTGCCTCTGTATACATTTTTAAAAATTTATTCAAAAGTTCCATTCAATTGTCTTTCCCTGAAATGGAGCCACTTTCTTTTTTTAAGTCCTTCCAAAAATGTTTAAGCTCTTAGAAGAAAAGAAATATTTAAATTTATTTAAAATCAACATTCTACCATGGCTTTCCTCTCAGAGAAATGTATATACTGCTTATTTTCCATTGGACACATACATTTCAAAGTAGCAGACTTGTCCATAAAGTGAAAACTCTGGTTTCTATTCAGCTCTATGTGAAATTAATTAAAATAGTCACAAGTTTCTGAAATATGTAACTTCAGACTGCACTGCATTGCAGCCAAGGCACACACACAACAGCTAATTCAATAAATCACTTTGGATATATCATTAAATCTATAATATTGTTTATGTCTTTAGTCCAAGCAATGCCTTGACTGATTACTGGACCCTTGATATGTCAGAGCTAGTAGGTTATTACATGGAAAGGTCCCTGTAAAGAAAAACAATGTAGAAAAATTTAATCTCTAGTTCTTGAGCACAGATTACAGCAAGTCAAGTACAGACAATCCCAATCATAAATAAATTTTAAATTTATCAGATTAAAATATAATTTAGTTTATTAATTCATTTGTTTTATGATGAAGTACAGATTAATTCTGTATTCATCAGAGGTGAAACTCATCTACTGAAGAAACAAAGAGTGTACCAAGAATCTACATTAGGCTTAATTTCAATTTAACAGTCACTTGCTACATAGTAATTACTGGTGATATTTTCGATGAACATCTATTTAACTCTTGAGAATCAAGATTTATTTTCCTTTACTTGAGAAAATTTCGACTTGATTTGGATTTTCACTCCATTTTACACTCACTCTACAATAGAAATAGTACCAGGAGCAAAAGGCAGTGAGGGCTTTTAGCTCTATGAAACTTTGAGGAGCAACTTCAGCTAAGTAAGTAGAGACATCAGTTGTGAGACCTCAGGAAAGCTGAAAGGAAGTGTCATAAACAGCAATAGTCTTTCTTTTAATGATATATAATATACAGAGTCTCCTTAGTCTTTCATGCTAATCGTACTTTCATGCATGAGACAGTTGTGAGATTACATGTAAGCAATGTAGTCATCCAGCCTAGAACACAGAAACATGCTTAAATACAAATTTATCAATATTAACCACATGTTTGTATTGGAAAGATGTAGGAGGTGATTATGATGTGTTTGTTCATGTTGAGTAATACGTTGACTTCAGCAATACTGTTTGAAAAGAGAAATACTATTAACCATTTGTATCAAATGTTCTCTGATATTAGAGAACTGGTACAGAGTTATTGGCAAACAATAAATTTTACTGCCATACTCACAGACTATTGGGAAATACGTTTACAGAAGAGGAGAACATGACACTGCAAAATTACTGAGAAATCTGTATTCGGCTACTTCTGAAGAGCTCAGCTACTAATATAAGAAAGATTGAATCTGATTACATGAATATTTTGTCCCCAAAAAATTATTTCTGAAAGGTAGATAACACTCTACTTACTCTTTCTATCCTGAAGTAAACTGTTGAATTTAGTTTATTTCTTAACAACAGTTATTTAACAGATAGCTCTAGAAAAGCAGTTTACAATCACTACAGTTTTAAAATAACAGCATTTCTCAACTGAACAGATATTTCTGACATTCTCCTCTTTTACTCAAAGTAAAAATATCTGTGATAACTATGAGGGAGCTATATAGTCAGGGTTGACATATTAAAGTGATATGAGGTCCATTCAGCATTTTGCACTGCTCTGAAAAATGCTGTGTGAGTGTAGAGAAGATATTTGTTATTGTTAGTGTAATGGAGATTCAATATAGGAAGGAAGAGCTAAAGAGAACATCTCCCACAAGCAGTCTTCATATATACTCAGAAGCACTAAACGTCTACCTCAAAGTAAAAAAAGTCAGGAAAGCAAAAGTTGAAGCTAACACAGCTTGACCCTTTCATTTAATATTCATGGACTGCAGCAGATAAAGTAAACCATCACAGCTTAACAGGAATTTGAGTAATTTGACAGGCTAATCTGCATATATCCAGATAATGTCCTATGTAGGCGGAGTGACAGACACTTTTTTTCTGCATAATTCATAACAATGTATCTTAGTCCAAAGGTAAAAGTACAGAGTTATCACATAGCCTTGTAACTCTAAGCAATTTTGGCAATTAACTGAGGTCCAAGAGCTGCAACGAATTCAGGTAAAAGGAAACTAAATAATCTAAAGGCTGCACCAAATCTCACTGTTTCATAGACATAAATCTAGACAGACTCTGCTACCTGCATTCAAGTCACTTAAAATTTATGGTAACACAAAGGGCTGCAGAACTTGATGTGTTGAGAATATGTATATCTCTCAAACTCTTCCTGTTCTGCCAGTGCTCTGCTAGAGCACTCAAAGCCATTAGTTGTCTTTCAGACTCAGAGAGATCAGGCTCAGAGAACGCAAGAGGCAATAG
Source organism: Mesitornis unicolor (assembly GCF_000695765.1). NCBI lineage: Eukaryota > Metazoa > Chordata > Aves > Mesitornithiformes > Mesitornithidae > Mesitornis > Mesitornis unicolor. The sequence continues at coordinate 9,506 of NW_010192294.1, forward strand.
CTACAAATGAAGAAGTGAGGTTAGGTCTATTTTCTGACTGCTTACATAGAGATGCTGCACATTTCTAGCAATTTTTTTCTTCTTTCAATAAATTCAATTATTGATCTAACTACATGCTGAAACTGCCCCTATGATGAAAAAGAGAACAAAGGAGAAGGTGGCCCTTACCTAAGACAGAATGACCTGGATTCCTTGCATCATAAATCACTGTGAAGCTGATCATCAGGCATGAATGCAAAAGAAGAGAGTTAAAACCGATTTCTTCAGTCTGTTAATGCTGATAAATGGATGCCATTCCTTCCAGCCTCCTTCTTTATCTACAGAATCGAGGAATCTTTTATTATCAACCTATTTCAAGCACAAACTTTGTGTCCATTTTGGAATCTTCTTGGATATAAACCAACTTCTGTGTTATGTTTTTTTTTTTTTCTTTGACGTTACATGTCCTCTTAAAGTGAAGGGACAAAAGGTCTGCTCTAGTTTCCACCACGGCAACAGCCAACATTACTGCTTTCTTCACTAAGAGAAAGTGAACTAAGAACTTATGCGGATGCTATTTTTAGAAACTGTAAGTACCTGTAAGACTGGGAGGCACCAATCGTTACTGTGATTGTTGAACAGCAAAAAGACAAGTCTCTGTTTCCTTAGGATACTATTAAAGCAAAAGCTAAATGACAGTTTTGTTCTTCTTGTTCTGAACCTTATCCAATTGTTCTCAGAAATTCTTGCAAAAAGATGATACAAGGACTACGCAGCTTTACACCTGTATACATTACAATCTCTGTTTTTACTTGAAACTTACTACTTTGGTTCTTTCTTCCTGAAACAAAGCCACTCCACTTTTTTAGTTTCCTTGAAATAATGGAATAGAATGTTAATTAATGTGGCCCTATTTGCCAGTTACTTGTTGACCCTGAAACTGTAAGCATATTCTGAGAACTGCTAATCTGCTCCAAATAGTGCAATTGACAAAGCAATGTCTTAAGAGCAGATAAACCCCTTCTTTTAGACCAGGAATTCCAATGCATAATGAACTCACTACTGCCTTATGTTTCTTTCAAAAAACCCTCATCTTTGATTCTTGTGTGTCCATACTTACTGATTGAATCAAACGCATACCAGTACTTAAACTCCTGTTCCTAGTGCTTAGTCCAACTAAATCCAGTAATAAGCAAAAGGTTTTCAGTGGATCTGCAGTTCTAACTGCTGTCAAAAGCAAAATGGCATCTATTTTTTGTAACCATCCCTCACTGCCACTTTCAATTGCTGATACTACACCATCACTTTTCTATTAATTTCTATTCCTCTTACAAAAATACAGGTTCAGGGACTAAGAAGAGAAAGCATTCACCAAACAGTATTTTGTTGTTCTACAAGTTTTCCAAGTTGTTCAATCCCACATGCCCATTCCAGACTGAGCACTGGGTTACTTAATTTTAAACATATCCTCTCTGAATATGATATTATTTTCATCCTTAGTTAGATGGTTAAGCACTAATACGTGAATCATAGAGGAAAATCATGATCCTCTCAGATTTGTTGAGAGAGTAATGGATTCTGTCTTTAAACATATGATATCTTTGCTATAACTCATATTCCTGTAAAAGTGATAGTGTTTGGAAAGAAATGTTAAAGAACATAGCTAATCACAAGCAGGGTCAAAAGTGAATTTGAGAAAGCAGGTAATAACAGATTAGAAACAGCCTACTATAGGAAAGAGGACTCCATGGCAGATTACTGATTTTCTTATTCAAATATAGCTTGGATTACTCCTAAACAGTTGCTTTTTAAGATACTATACTGGTTATATGCAAGAAAACATTGCAAACTGTCCTGGATGAAGCCAATCCAGAAACAGTGAGGACAAACATAGCAGGAAATTATTCTCCATCTACATTATGGTTTATCTACACACATCTTTTCTATGCCTTTAGCAACTTTACCAGTATATTTCACTGTCCATCTGCCATTGCTGTGTATGCACTTAATCACATCTCTTCCTTTCTTTTTGCTATTTGAAAATGAACCTTTCAGACTCACCTCACCTTTAGAACAAAGATGATATTTAAAGATCTGATAGGGAACCCTGCAGAAGTTCCCTGAGTAGTAGAATCACAGTAATTCTGTTCTGCATGCCTGATAAAACGTTCTTTGGTAATTAACCACTGGAAAGATTGCAGGTGGCCCACACAGTTCTTAAAGAAAGAGAAGATAAGAAAACAAGGAAGAAAAGAGAAATGAAGGGGAAGGGAAATCTGTTTATGAATTATCAGATCACTCAAGCTGTTTTTCATTGATACAGTATCAGGCAGCTTGTACTGGGGCATCAGAGATTGCAGTATATGTGACAGGGCCTGCTCTTGAAATAACTGATGAGATTTTCTTGCTTCAGAACACAACCTATTTGTTACTTAACAGATATACAGCAAAGCAGAGGACATTTTTGCATGTTTCAGACAAGAAGCAGGACATTTCCCATTTAGGGTGCCCTACTTCATTATGAAAATCCTTTGCATCACCTAAAATTATAAAGATTGAGTAGAATTATCTGCTTGTTGGAAGGGATACAATTCCGCTGTAGCCAAAATAATGGCATTCATTTACAATAGCAAAAAAATTGACTCAAGCATGAGGATGAAGATAAATTCTCTTCTACTCATAAAATGAGATTAAATTATAAGAAGAATCTAAGCTTTACCCAGCTCATACCACCTAAAGAGGTTTGCAACAGTGAAGCTGTTTGGGAACAGAATGAAGGGAAGGAAAATACCTGAAAACTGCTATTTTCAGCTTATTCAGATTTGGTGGGAGGAGGAGGCACTCTTGGTGGTGGGTTTTGTTGCTTCAGGTTTTTTGTATTTTCTTTCCTTAACTTTGATCAACATTTTTCTAGTGTTTCTCTTTGAAACTTTGGACTGGACTAGCTAGAAAGCTGAACACACTTAGTATTTTCTTACTCTCTGGACAGGGATTTTCCATTTGATTAAATAATTCATGAGCTTCAAAGATATTCCAGACACATTAACTTCATTACAACTTCAGTAATAATCAATTAATCCTGCTTTGCTGATCATAAAACTGGATGTCATTTGAAGAGCCAACTGATGATATTTTCACTGCCCTTGTGAAGAGAAGACTCTGCACCAAACCCTTCATTTCACCTTATTGTAAGCAAGTTGCCATCACACTTTTTGGCAGTGCAACTTACTATCCTGTCTGTGTGTAGGTGTTCCAGTCTGATCCATCTCATTGCAGTTTGTTCCCCCACCTACTGACAAATGCTACTGTCTTGGAACAAAGCTGCCTAACGTGCTGAGAAGAATAAAAATGTGAAAGTTAACTGCCACAGCCAGCATTCCCAGTACTTCATTCATACAATCTGTGTTCATTAACAGCAACAGAAATACACATAGCAAATGTGGATGCTGCTTCTGCTGTCAGTCCTGTTTCTGCTGCTGCTGTTGCCTGTGACACTGACTGAGGCTTTTGGCCACCAAGTCACAGCCATGCAGCTATTACAACTATACAAGTGACTTCTATACGACTATAGAAGATGGTCTATCCATCTGTAGTTCATTCTGCGCAGCTGAAAAAAGAGTTAAAAGGGCAAGATGTTTTGTCAAGGAGCAATAATAAATCTATCATGAAGCCAAGAACTAGCAGTAACTCTCACAGAGACAGTCAGTGAGATGGTGCAGAGCTTTTTAATAGAATAATACCATTTAAGAATATGTCTGCATAGCGTTGTGTCTGTCAGAAAATCTGACAAATTAACAGGTTGATTACCTATTTTGTACTCTGTTGGATTATTCACATGCATACAATATGGATTGATAAGTGACCATATTATATCTGAAGAGTCTTTGAATAACTATGAATGACATTTCATTATTATGATTGATCCCACATCTCACAACTGTAACGAGAAAGGTAAAAAATCTGAAATAAAAGTAGAAAAAATCAACAATATGGAATGTGAAGGAGATAGCTAGAATTAATACAGTATTTGGCAGAAGTACTTCAAGCTTCATTCTCACAATCCACTGTTTTCAAACTAGTGCACTGTGTTTGTAAGGATGCTAAAATTTTTTTTTTTATGTGTTACAGTAATAGCAAAGATGAAGGATTTGACTTGTGAAGTCTGATTTAGTTCTTATAGTTTAAAATGTTGTCAACCAAAGCCTGTTTTTCCATAATCAGAAGTTATTGCCCCAAACCTGGATGGCAGAAGGAAATAGGTGCCTACTCCTCAGCTCTCCCAGTTAACAGCATTGAGCATTGAATTAAGCCCCTATGATAGGTGATAAACTAAAACATCATGTTTTTAAATTGAGATGGATGAAGAGATGGCATGGAGTTTGCTTGTATCACTCCTACTATTGGGGGTTTAATTTCCATAAGAGTGGGAGGTAGAGAGATGGAGGTACTGTCATCTTAAACTGCTCCAGATGAAACCATTAAGAGCTCATGAGTCATAGCCCTGAGACAGAGGTATGCTCTGTTAGTCAGAAGCATTGTTCTAATCTCTGCATCTAATCTCTAACAACTGCATTATCCACCAGATAAACAAAAGATCAGAAGAATAGTCCCTGCCTCAAAACACTTACCATCTATGTAAGTACCATCTAGGAATCAGACAGAAGAAAACAGACTCACCCAGCCACATAGCTAAATGGGAGCTTAGCTGAGTTTCATGAAAATAGCTCTTAGATAAATGGTATAAATAGATGGAGATCAGGATGACTGTATGTCAAACATTAGCCTAAACAGTGTCAGCTCTAAAAAGCTAGAGAAGGGATTGAATATCTCATACTGAAATATTTACAAAGAATTATAATTTTCCTTCTGTCTGTGTTATAATAACCCTCTTTGTATATGTTTTCCTTGGTACGACAGTGCTGTTGTAGGTGATAGAGTAATATTAAGTATCATCCAATTTAAGATTTTTTTTTCCTGAGAGATGAAAGGACAAACAGGATGCAAAAAGCACAGGAGGAAAAAGATTAGTTCAATTCTATTTTTCTTCAGTTGAACTTCATGGTATCTTTCAGAAATGGGTCTGTTAGCAGTTTAAATACAATGTGACATATATCAAATATACAGACATTTATATATACTACAGAAATGCTGAGCAATTTGTACTGGAGCCATGTTTAGTTACAACAGCAGAAACTGGTTACTAATAGAAGAATCAATTAAAGAATAATTTTTGTTAACAGCCTAAGTTCCAACCTTCATTCAGGATGGGGCATAACTACATGCAAGTAAATGGATGAGGGTGGGTTGCCACAGGACAGTCACCAAAAACTGCATTTGCTTTGGAATCAGCCATTTCATACAAATAAATAGAAATGGACTGGCTTATGTATTTTTCCATCACAGATTAAAAGAAGTTTAAGACATTTTACATCCATATTTTTTAGGGACAGGATGAGACAGAAAAGTGCCCAGTGCTGATAAAAGCAATCATAAAGCATGCTGCCAGTGGTTCTCAAACAATACCAGTTAACCTGTTTAGGGCGTGCATTTGCTTGAGCTTGCCCATCTCCCCTTCAGCTTTTAACTGTTGCAATGGACACTGGATATTGGACTGTTTGTCACACGAGTTTTATTTAAATAACTAACACTGGTGTTTCACAGACTATTTGCAAACACCTCTCTTAGCAACCCTTTCCCCAAAAGTGCTCTCTCACTGAAACAGAAACATCTGAAGTCAATGCATTACTTATATATATGAAGAGATATTCAATGTAAAGAAAAAAACCAAACATCCCACAAACAAAAAACCTTTAAAACTCTGCAGACTCAAACATCAACTAAAGGGAGGAAGAGAATTAGGATATCCACTACAAATGGCTGATGCCTGAACATTTTGTGATTGAGAGCCCCAGGTAGTCAGAATGCCATTTTCCTTAGAAAGTTAGTCAGAGAAGTTTGAGTATCAAAACTAAAAGTTTTCACAATATAATAAATATATAGTGATGGATGTGGTCATAGTTTCACAGTCACTAAACAATTCAGAGACATCAAGGACTCCCTATATCCTGGCTGACCGCAAGAAATTTGAGGTAACTGAGCACAAAAAAAGTTTTAAGCTGCTAGAAGGAGGAATATGCTTCTGGGTATACCTAAAGCTGAAAGCTGTGTGCCTTAGGTTCAAAAAGCATTTTGACTCTGACATGATCTATCTCACATATCACCTGCAGAGAGAATTCATCTACATTTCACCGAATGGGTATCTAAGTTAAAGCTACTTTACTACTCTAAACTTTTTAATGAAAGTATCACAAGAAAATGCTAGAACAACTAAAATTTCAGGAGCTGAAATTTTTGATGGGATAGTCTGTCTAGATAGCTAGATTCACTCTCAGACTCAGACAGCCTAAATAAGTTTCCAAGAAGCATAAGCATTTGAACAAAACTTAGGATCATCCACTTAATCTTCCCGAAAAACTGTGTTCAGACTCAAGAGTGATTTTTGACTGTTTTTATTAGAAGAGTATGAAAATCTATAAATGTTGGCATAATCATTTCAGTAATATGTTTAGGGCTCTTACCCCTCTCTCCTGCCTATAAGAGGTAAATGGATGTCAGGGTCAGAACATTTTGATAATCCCATTTTCACCATTGAGAATAACATTAAAAATCATTTTAGCTTCTTCATAGTGCATGATGGCCCAATTAGGAAGTCTGGTCCTAGTCAAGGGGTTAAAGAATGAGAGATGAACAAAAGCACCGTTAGAAGAACTAAAAAGAAAACCATTACTCACTGATGCATTGCAGAGGAAGATTTCCTTAGGTATGGGTTGATGTAAGGGATGATGTAGAAAGTGGCCTATGAATTTATAATCCCATGTTTATTCAGGCAGTGTACCTGTAATTCTGCTTCTGTCCATCTTGACATTTTGAAATCACAGAAATCATTCAAAGTCTCACTCTTCTTTCTTTCTCCATTCATGCTGCTATCTATTGTCCTTCTATAGATTTACTATTGTATATTGTAGACCACTGCATGAAGCAAAGTACCATTTTACTACATGCTACCTGTATTTGAAGCCTCCTCAGGTTTTTCTTTTCCCAAGTATTTCCATTTCAAGTTTGCATCAGAATGTGACTTTAGGTGTAGGTGGCAGCAGGTTAAAGGCTGTGACCTGTCTTATTCCAGAAAGAGCTGCAGGAGTTATTTCAGCTCAAATCTATGGCAGAATTATCTCCTTTAGTCAGGGTTGTCACTTTTTTTTTGCCCCATGACAGGACTCAATGTGTCTGTTCACCTGAGCACCTTACCTACTGAAAGCTAAGGAACAACCATCCGTCTAGGATCCCATCCCTCTTCCTTACCTGTTCTTCTGGGCATCACTGGCAGAAAAGGAACACAAAGCAGATGAACAGAAGCAGAGGAGATTTAGATTAGATGTTAGGAAGAAGTTCTTTACTATAAGGGTGGTAAAATACTGGAACAGGTTGTCTAATGAGGTGGTAGAGGCCTGCTTCCTGGAGACTATCAAGGTCAGACTTGATAGGCGTCTGAGCATCTGATCTAGTTAAAGATGTCCCTGCTCACTGCAGAGGGTTTAGACTAGATGATCTCTAAAGGTCCCTTCGAATCCAACACATTCTATGATTCTAACAAAGCTGCAAATTCTAAGCAGACTTCAAGGAAATTCAATAAATAGCCTATTCTAATTTTCCATCAATTTGGAAGCAGCAGTTTTCTTCCAAAATGCAAAAAATATTTGAAATTCTCAACTTTTACGGCATGTAAGGTGAATTCATTTGTCCTGTGTGGTATTTTTGCCTGAGACAGTGATGAGCAATTCACACTATTTTAGACTGACAATGGTTGAAGATGGACTGGAATTCAAAGCAAAAGATATAATACTTAGTGCTTGTCTTTTGTCATTCAGTTTCCCAGAATCAAACACAGGTGATTGGACTTTAAAACACACATGAGAAGTAATTCTCCTGAGGAGGAAAAGGTCATCTTATGTTTGTGGAAGGAAAATTTTCTTCCTCAGTGTGGGTATATATTCAAGCAGTATAAGAGAGCTATAGGTAATTGTGATTTCTACAAATTGGAGGAATTAAAATGATAGCAGTTTGTAGACCAAAGAGAAAGAATCTATTTATTGAAAACCTGTGTGAGACATATTCAAACAAAACTTCTAATAAAATAAACCATACTTGGTTTCACGTATATTTATGGATGTAAAACTGCAAATACCTTCCAATAAATCTTATGGTTCATGAATATCCTCAGAAAAATATACACAGGCAGGTATTTAATGAAGTTTTTAACTTCCTTTACATGGAAGTAATGCCAAATTATTATTTCATGTGGGTTCAATTGGGGCTGACAATAAGTCTATTTCAATTCTAAAACTATAAAGAAAAGCTGAGTATTGCAAAACAGCAAACCAAGCATTTAAAGATGGAAAATATCAGCACAAAATTCTGAAAAATGAAACTTCCAAGGTTTCAACACCTCTGTGATTTAAAAAAACCTAGTAGTACAACAAAATTAACTCATACTCAGCACAAGGTGAATATATCCTCTATATATATGCAGGGGTACTGTGACATCATGTAATACATACAGAGAATCTAGGATAGACTTTGTGTGACTGGCTGTATTTCTCCTATATTGGTTAGCACAAAACCAGGACTCACTACTCGGGCATTAGACTTCCCTTGTGATAGGTGGCTTACTAAATGAAGGAAACTCAAGGACACTTTCACTAAACTTATATACTTAGTAAAATATTGAAGCAGTGCTCTTGAATTCACAGATTCATTTTATTTGTTTGATGATACACTACTCATTGTAAGCATAACTGTAAGAATTGCGTTTTCAGAGACTCTGATGGGTACTGAGGCTCAGACTGCAGGAGGCTGTTACATCCTAGAGACCTCCAAGACCTTAGCAAGCACAACAGATGCCCAACTCTCTAAATTTCAGCTCTTGCAGATGCAAATGACTTGAGACCCAAGACGATTAACCATGTAATGTACTCTTATAAATAGAAGGTGCTAAAACTGTACGGCCTGATGCAACTGCTTAATTTACAAATCAGTATTTTGTCAAGTTGTGAAAAATAAATGAGTAAAATTATGAAACCAGCATTTACTTCTCTCTGTTTGCATCCCAAAATCCCTTGTATATTTACACAAATTTTATCTGATCTTAGTGAAAGCAAGTGATTATAGTCATTCAGGCATGCAATGAGTAACTAGTTTTTTGATCAGCTGGGGTTTACTTACAATTTATAACTTCTGCTAGCTTCATTTTATACTTCGATACTCTAAATTTAATCTCATTAACAGAACAAAATTTATGTTTAATTATTTGGCCCACACACTATGAGCCTTGAAATATGGTTCAGCATTGGACTAGAAGATCTTTAAAGGTCCCTTCCAACCCAATACATTCTATGATTCTATGATTTGTGAGAGATTATTTTATTATTTTAAACACTAAGATCACAATTATTTCTCACTATTGTGTTTCCTCTGTTTTCCTCCAGCATTTAAATAAGCCACATATTTGAATAAATCACAATTTCAAAGAGTTTAATGGGATGAACTACTCTTTCATGGTGTTGCACAGAAACATGATCATATCCTTTTGACAATACAGTACTGGTTTACAGTAGAAGGCTAAGTATTTCATGGGCATTTGCTCTTTTGGATGTCAAAAGAGCAAGAAACAAAAGACAACACATGGTCATTTACATCTCAAAGGAAGAATTTAATTGAATCCCTGTGTGGCTGATAGGTCAAAACCGTGAATCCCTAACCCACACAACAAGTACAGTCTAACTAATAGTGTAGGAATAACATATGCATACATACTACAGTTCTTCTTCCAGATTACTCTCTTTGAGGGTAACATAATTATAGTCCAGCTCTGCCCAGTGTTCTTGACTTGCAATAAAATGTCTCATTATGTTAAGTAGAAAATAATGTTAGAAATGGAGGGGACATGAGTAATCGATTTAACAAATCCACTGCCAGATCAACAAATTTTTACTTGTATTACCATGCTTACAGTTCCAGTGATGCTATTTAAATCCTGTTCAGAACTGTACATCAAAAACAGAACTGCATGAAAATTCTGAATTTGATACTCTGTATTTTAGATACAATTGGTTTTGGATTCTGATTTGTATGTTGCCTCTTACTTAAGTCTAAAAATAGTGAAACTAAATCTCTTTATTTAAACACTCAATGACTTTTAGATTCCCACTCAAAATGGAAATTTCTGACTATTTCTTTTTGCTTATCATTTATCAAGGTGGAAACCAAAATAATAGAATATAAGCAATTATGACAGACTAGAAAAAGGAAAAAAAATTAAAAGGCTGCTTTTGGTTTTGCCCTATTATTCTACATTTGCAGCTTTCACTCTTCCTAAACCTAAAGAAATACTTGGGTTCATGAGAGGACAAATACAGTTATTTTACAGATCTCCAGGAAAAAAAAGAAAAAACAACCAACAAAAACCCCCAAAACAAACAAACCTGAGTCTATTTATATTTCAATTATATTTGATAAAAAAGCACCAAAAAGATGAGACTGCAGCTAATAGTTATATATACCACTGTATATTGCAAGTCTTCAATATTTTATTTGAGGCAGTTTATGAAAATGCATCAGTTTGGACTAGACAACATTTTGAAAAATATTAAGCAGGGAAATAGAGACCTGATATGTCATTAGGATATACTAATCAGTTCCCGAAACCATGTAGAGGACACTTTTTATGACAGTGATTTCCAACAGCAGCCTCTTTCTTCACCTAGAAGCTGAAATTGTTTTAGTTGTATTTCCCCTGAATTTTTCTCATGTGTTCAGTACTGCTTTAGCTTGTACCTTCTGCATGTACCCTAACCTAAATCCCTTGTAAGACAATGAAAAACAAAATTGTTCTTTACAGAAGAACAGGTATGTAGAACAAGTGATATGAATTGGAGAGATATCACGATTTATACAGAGATTGAACATTAGAAATAAAAGGTTACCATGTCTAAGCAATATATGACCCCTAATTTGGGGATCTACATTTTATCATATTGAAGAAAAGTAAAACTAAACAAAAATCAAAGAATGAATTGCCTGCAAATATTATTGTGCTGCTTTTCCCTCTGTGAAATAGTTTATGTCAAGCGTATTTAGTATCATACTGTTTCTCTTCCACACAGTGCAGCTTTCAACTCCTCAAATTTTAATGCCATTAATTGTCAAAAATCTTTTAAAAAATACCCATGAGACTCTTCCGAGTATTTATCCTTATTTCCATTGTACATACTTTGTGCAGAAAATGTATCTCCAGAGACCTCTTCTGATTTTGAGCAGTGCATTTCAATCTTTCAATTAAGAAAACATTTAAAGGGATAAAATGTTTGAAAATAGTTCACTACATCATGAAATGATCTGACACTAACAAAGGTCCTAATTAGGTTCTGCTAAACTATAGAAGGAAAGAAAAACCTTTATAAAAAGTCTGTCAAATGACAAACTGTATACCTTATATAAAAGAGAGAACAAAGCTATGCTGCAATAAAACCAAAACCAGAAATTGAACTCGACCCTTAGGTGCAAGCTTATAAATACTGCCTGTATGAGTCAACCCACAGGAAGAAGTTACAGCAGATTTACTTGTGTGTTTGGTTGTTCCTAATAGAGAACAAGTGTTTCGAGAAGCCCAGCAAATTACTGCAGTGTAGTATATGTAGGCTAGCATTATCAGATGGGCAAGAGAAAAGTAGACTTTCCACTCCTGTTTAAGTTCAGTAGGAACTAATCTCAGAGTTCCCTTGGACTTTGAAATTCTTAGTAAAGTCTTTGAGACATGTTTCCATTTAAAAGTTAATATTCATTTAGAAATTCAGTTCACACATGGATAATTGAAATATCACTGTTACTTAGAAGCTCTTGTGTATGTGGCAGAGAACTACCAGTCTTTTATGACAACTTCTGTGTATGTAGTTTCTCACATCGTGTATTTACAAAAGGGAGCAGTGCTCAGAGACCTGGGATTTAGTTTAATCTCCATTTTTTAAGATAAAAAATTACTAAAGACAGGAACAGGAATACTTCTTGCTACACTTATAAACATAGTTAGCAGATATAAAGAAATATTTTATTGATAAACGTCTGAAAACTTTAAAAAAATGAGCATTTTCCTTGAGTTCTTTTTACTTTCATTGTATATGTTCTGGATGAGAATACAAATGTGTTTTTTGAGGATGCAATTAATCCAGCATTCAGTTTAATATTAAATTCTTTACAAAAATAGCTTATACATGATTAATAAATTTTTAAAAAATAACCAGTCATTAAAAGTCCAGCATAATTATGGACTGCTTATAACATCATAATTACTTTGTTATAGAACTGATGCCTGTAACCATCAATAACATTCATCATTTTCAAGTATGCAACACCACTACAAAATCTATTAATCATGCATTAACCTGTTATAATTGGAACTTTTATTTATAGTGTAACCAAATTAAATTTATGGTTTTCACCTCAAGTTATATGTTTTAAATACTGAATATAATCCTTTATAAGGAGTTATCAAGCACTGAGATTTTCTATGTAAGACATCTAAATATTCATATCCTTGGTGTGCAAACATTTCAGTTTAATTATTCTAGTTCTGAATGTTTTTATTCTGCTAACTTACCTAAAATTTAAAATCATGTTTTTAAAAATAATTATATGTACCATTGTTTTCGTAGTTTTTTTTTAAAAAGAAAAGGAAATCTGGGAAAATGTAATTTCTCACAGATAAACGCTCCAAACCTTTAAACATTCAATTTCCCCCTTGTAAATAGTAAAACTATTTGTCAGTATCATCTCCTCTGTTTTACATGAAAACACTCTTTAGCCACTAGATGACTTTTTTTTTGTTAGAAGTCAATGATGTGATACTGGAAATGATTTTGTAAAGAACACTCTGAGGTGGAAGATGTTTGGGTTTGTTCCTCTTGGTGTATGGTTTCACTGGATATTATTTATAAAGACAGACAAGAAACAAAAGCAAAACAAACCAAAAAAACCTCCCTGGGACTGAAATACTTTATATGTGTTGTTATTTGCAGTGCATGCCAAGACATTCATGGGCACCAGAGCCAACCGGGCAAGCTATTTAAGTATATAAATGTATGTGTTTAAAACAGCCTTATAAGGAGCATTGGAAATCTGCAAGATGAGCGAATATCTTATAACTTCTTCCGCAGGTGCGAGGATAGCTACAAGCCATGGACTTTCTGTCCTGCTTCTTGTTTGTGGCTTTGTGAAGGGTGCTTTGCTTTAATCTAAAAGTGCTGACTTTTTCCAATATCACTTTCTCTTCTTAAAGCAAAGAGCAAATCGCCTGTAAAATCTACGGAGCGGACAACAAAGTTGACCCTAACCTCCAACCACCACTCTGCACCCAATGTACTCTAAATCTCTACACAAGGAGCACCTTCTTCAGGAAGTACAAACAAAAATACTACATATATAAAATAAATAAATAAATATTATAAAAAGAAGAGGATACCACGTTTTCTTGATATATTTTATTTCTTTGGCGTATCACGGATCTTTTATTTGAGGATAACTGGTGTGATGTAATCAAATGTTTTGTAACAGCAAGACCTAGTTTCCCTTTCTTTCAGCAAGGAGAAGCCTCATCCTTGACTTCTCAGGGGTTGGCCTGCGAGTCATCAGTATTACAGAATTAACCATGGATGACATTTGGTTTCCTACGCTGAAAGAACCATTCCAGCCTGGAAGCAAACAGAGGCCAAATGTTGAAAAAAACATAGTAATTTAACATCAACTCAAATAAAATACCCTACAAACTTTATCAAAAAGCTTTTTCTTTTTTTTTCTTTTCTTTTTTTGTATGAGGAATAGGGAGGAGAAAAGAAATTCTACAAAGCAGCTAAACAGACTAGAAGACATTTCTTTTTGGGAAACAAGAGAGTATATTTTTCTTTTATTTGCTACCTTTGTTTTTTTTAGGGGCTTTTTTTTGGGTTTGGGGTTTGGTTGGGTTTTTTTTAATTATTTGTTTTCCTCTGGGGTTTTTTTCCCTGTCTTTTTTTGTTTCTTGGTGGCAATGACTGACTTAGGCCAACCCCTGATTATTGTGTGGAGGTTGATATATATGCATCTTTTTTTTTTTTGGGTGTGTGTTATATATTTCAGTGTGTATTCTTTAATTTTGCAACTCCTGTATATGCAAAACGAACTTAAATTCTGTAAATTGCTTACAGTCTGTGTGATATAACTTCAGAGTAGACATACTTTGGTCCTCCTGCAAGCCAGTTTTTAATATTACCTATATGTCGTGCCACCAATAGACATCTATATTTCCTTTTTTTACAAAACATCACTTTTTAGTTTGTAATTCAGTAGTGTGTGGATTTTGTAACACATGCCTTCACTTCCACATATTTGACACCTCTTAGTCCTCTGTTTACTCTGTAAATGCACATTAAAATTTGTTACGGTCTCTAGACAATGAATTATTTTAGTTTTGTGTATGTTGTATTGGAGTTAAAATGCTGAAAGCTCTTTTAATTTGTGATGTTTATAGAGAATGATTTGATCACTAAAGACTGTAAAATGCAGGTTTGCAGTCAAATACTGCATGTAAAGGAAGCTTAGAAAGGGAAAACAGAAATACAAAACAGAACATGGCTTAAAGGATGTTATTTTAGTAAAGAGTTTTAGGACAGTGAATTTATGACACTGATAAATTATATTTGCATCACAACTCCTTCTACATGGCCAAAGAAGTGTCTTTCTTTGCTTTTTCTGGAAGTTGATTGTCATTACTCATTGATATTCTTAATTAAAATACTTTATGTCTATGAACTGAATGTCAGAATTTTGCTGTTGAATGAAGTAATATGCATTACATGAATCACATTCATTAATGCAGGAAGGAAAAATTGCTACCATTTGCAGCTGCAATCAGAAAGGTTTTTTTCTTGTTCCCCTCTTTTCACTTATGCTGAGCAATCCGCACCCTTCCATTTATCAGCACAGACAATCATGTATACCACATGCTTATTATGATCTATTTACAGCAGCATTAAGTAGCTCCAGTGTGGTCAGCTGTGTGATTTCTCCTCATTTTTGAAGTAATTTAGAAGGAAGTAGAAAAGTATGTTTAGTATCTCACCAGTCCATGCCCTACAAGCTTAAGATTTTATTTCAAAATTCGTGTAAGGCTGAAGTCTTCCACCATTCGTTTCAAAGGAGAAAGAACAAATAGTAGCATAGAATCAAAGGGTAACACACTAACACTTTGTAAGAGGGTAACGTATTTATGCAAATCTTATTTCCCTTAACTATATATTCTGTACTATAAGCTTGGCTGGGCATAGTCAGTCTTTCTTTGAGTTTAGAAAAACCTTAGCAGTAATAAAGAGAGTAGAATTTTTGGTCTTATACAGACAAATCAAGAAGAACTGTCAGCAGAAAAAAGAGAAAATTTCTTGTATTTCAACATAAAATTAATGACCCACTAGAAATATTGTGTATTGAAAAGGTTTTGCTACAGAGTAATAACAGTTTATTAGCCTGCGGACAAAGAAAATAGAAACAGTCCCCATTAAAATGTTCTGAATCAAAGCATATATTGTGTATTAAAGAGGAAGTAAATGAAAAAAGAGCCAGAGCTTTTTGAAGTCTCGTTTTCTGAACACACCTATGGTACCAAATTTTCAGAGCTCCAGAAGAAAGGCTATATTTTCTCTGTGAAATATATA
>NW_010192295.1:0-260 GCF_000695765.1 Mesitornis unicolor
AGTTTGGGGGGGACCCCAACCCAGGGGGGACCCGGGGAGGACCCACTCCAGGGGAAACTGGAGACCCAGGGAGCACCCAGGAGGATGGGGGGACCCCAGCCCAGGGGGGACCCCACGACCCAGGGGGGCTCTAGGACCCAGCAGGGACCCAAGTGGATGGGGGGACCCCAGCCCAGGAGGGACCCTAGGACCCAGGGGGGACCCCCTAAAAGGGACCCAGGCATCTGGACCCCCCCCCCCCAGAAGGGTCCCATGGGTCT
>NW_010192295.1:656-888 GCF_000695765.1 Mesitornis unicolor
CCAGGGGGATGGGGGGACCCTAGGACCCGGGGGGACTCCACCCCAGTGTGGGGGCTCTAGGACCCAGAGGAGACCCAGGAGAATGGGGGAACTCCAGCCCAGGGGGGACCCTAGGACCCAGGGGGGACCCCACCCCAGCAGGGGGACTCTAGGACCCAGGGGAGACCCAAGTGGATGGGGGGACCCCAGCCCAGGGAGGACCCCAGGACCCAGGGGGGCTCCAGGACCACGC
>NW_010192296.1:0-759 GCF_000695765.1 Mesitornis unicolor
CAGGAATAGTAAAATATAAATGAAAGCTATTACAAGAGATTACATCAGTCACAATGATAACAAAATGTATGAGCTGAAATTATTGGCAATCAGAATGAGGCAGAATCAATATGAAATACTCAAATTCATACACTAACTGCACAGCACTTTGCCAGAAGTTGAGGAGGAAGCCAATATTTCATAAAAGATCAGGCTGTTACTCATAGAGGATAGGAGCCTTTTTTCTTAGTAAAGATAATGTATTTCTCCTCAAACAGGACCATCAAATAAGTGAACCAATTTATTGTGCAAGGAGCAATCTGGTAAGAGTATCAGTTTCCAAATGTGATCCATGACCACCAAGCCTGCTAGCTAAGGGTAAATCACTGCTGTGGCTTGGTCTTTTTAGGGGGGCCGTGGGGCTGGTCCCTCATCACGAGTGGGGATAAGCAGTGCCCTGGCTGCTGCTGGTTGGCAGAAGGTGGCCTGATCTTGTCCTCACTGATACCACTGAGAATTTTACCATTCACTTCCAAACAGGAAGCAGTCTGCTTAAATTTTGTGTGTTATCATTTCCTTTAAATTTATCAGTACCTCTTTGCATATGTATCATTTGCTCATGAAAATTTTAGCTTCTCAAACTTTTAATTAGAAGAACATTTTGTGCTCTGGAAAACAGTAAGCAATTTTCTTCTTCCATGTCTTAATTAATAGCTTCAAGAAAAAAACAAGTTTATCCCACAGCTTTGGCTTTGCTAAGTGCTCAAGTGTCTTTTTCAC
>NW_010192297.1:0-287 GCF_000695765.1 Mesitornis unicolor
CGCAAGGGAGCATCCCCCGGCGAGATGCTGCAGGGGATGGCGCGGAGCATCGGCACAACCCCAAAACTGGACCCTGCCGCCTCCCCGTTCCTGGGAGCTCCCTGGGGATTCAGCCTCTTCCTCCAGGCAGTGCAGAGGAGGATGAAGCCCGGGGATCTGCTTGACCCCATAAAACCAAACCACGGCACAGAAAACAAGGAGATAATTCTGCAAAGCCAGAAGCGAGGGGAGCACCGTAAAGGAGGAACCCAACACCAACCCAAACTCTGCAGCCCTGATGGGAAGTA